>NC_142676.1:3220000-3340000 GCF_964200805.1 Pocillopora damicornis
TGTGATTCCCTCTTCTTGTGGGATGTTTGTGTACAAGCTTGTTACATCCATTGATACTAAAATAGTATCATTTGACACTTGCGTTTTCTCTATAAAGTTGATGAAATCAGTCGTATCTTTGAGATACGATTTTTGCTTTTGAGCAATAGGCTGTAATAAATGATCCACAAAGGATGATATCCTTTCAGTTGATCCTTCGCAGCCCGATGTAATCGGTCTACCCACTGGCAAAGGTTTGTGGATTTTTGTTAAAGTGTAGAAAATC
This sequence comes from Pocillopora damicornis, assembly GCF_964200805.1. Lineage (NCBI taxonomy): Eukaryota > Metazoa > Cnidaria > Anthozoa > Scleractinia > Pocilloporidae > Pocillopora > Pocillopora damicornis. The sequence goes on from NC_142676.1 coordinate 3,220,266, forward strand.
GGTAGTTTGAAAAATTGTAGTTTGTCATCGTAATAAATAATCTTTTCATCATAAGAGACTATTAGTGTCGTTTGTTTCACGATGTGGTCACTTCGAATGTGGATGGCGACGTTCGACTGCATACTGTCTGTCTGCTTCAGGCCACGAGGTGCATTATGCTGTTGGAATATTCCATAAGGACGGAAGTTGTGTTATGCAGAACACACCCAAGTGCTCTTCCTTCAAAAAACATGCGAAAGACGTTCCGGCCTAACGAGACAACCGAAAAAATGCTCGAGTGAATTGAAGAGTCACTGATGTGTAGAACAAAAAAAAACCTTATCTTTTAAGATTTTTGAATAAAGCTTTTTATTTATTACTGAATCGTTCTGAATCTAATCTTAACATTTAAATACATTTTCCGTGTTTTTCTTTGGTTTCAATAAACCAAAATGTAACCTCTGGCTTTAATGTGTTTATCTCCATTATCCGGTGCATGAGAAGCCTCGTTTCCACATGTGTTATTGTCATCAACGTGCCCTCCTGTACCAAACCCAATCCTGGAGTTGCAAGAGAAGCAGTTATCCTGATTGTTAGTAGCGATACCGATTCTCGCTTTGGAGTGATGAGGCTTGCCACACAGAACATTAAACCCTTCCTTGTTACAGTCAGACTGCAGGGAGGCCTCTGAGCCAATAAGTGTCTTCCACGAGTCACGACCCAACGAGGTGTTTCTGTATTTTCCGTCAGCGATCAATGAGTAAAGAGAGCTGGCCTTCGTATTGATTACAATGAATCTGATCTGTTCACCGATCTTCATACCGAGACAGATCTTGGAGAAGGATGTGTCCCAGTAAGTAGGCAACTTGGTCTCTTGTGAGTCGAATCCAGTCTCCCCTCCAGCAGTGTTGTATTCAGTTTTATTACTCCAGTAACCAGAATCATAGTGAAAGGTACTCTGGGAGAATAATTTATAATATGATATAAATTTATTACTGGTTTTCTAACTATCCACTGTACTATCCTGCTCGTTTTTAGACAATTTGAGACAATTCCTCCCTCGCAACCCATTTAACATATAGTATCTGTCCACTTAGTCAAAGAGATGTCAGCCGGAGACATTAAAAGAGAGCGGAAGTCGCCCTCGTTGTCAATAAGTCAGTCAACACCTGTGGAAAAATATCTCTCAAGTGGTCGATAATGGCACACAATCGATAAAAAATCGATTCTGCATGGTACCTTGTTGCCGTTAATTTTCATGACTGGCGTCCATCCTCCATGTCCGCATCCAAAATCTCCCATGTGACATAGAACTGTAGTTAGCTGTGAGCCCAGATGAAGAGAAACCAATTTACTCGTGTTTGATCTGTTAATATACAAGTGGAGTAGTTACATAAGTATTTGACTCTCTTATGATGCTAATCTTTATCATTTGTACTTATTAAACTTCCTGACTGATGTGTCGCCGAACTCTGTTTTTAAGTTCCAACGTGGCTGTAGCAAACTGGCCAACTCTGCGTCTCCAGTGTCACAGAAGAAAAGATTTTTGAAAAGATCTGTTTAAAAGAGCAAGCAGTGAAAGCCTCTTACTTGTTTGCCTCATATATTTCCTTGCATGATTTTACAGCTGAAAGATAGAGTGGGATGTTAGAGCCGCATGTATTCTATTGTTAAAAACGTACGGAAGAGGGAGACAGTGGGATATTTCAAACATATTCGTGAATTACCTTTTTTTCGCAAAATTCTCCAACGAAACTTTCTTTACAAAGACAGTCAATAGTGTTGGAGCTGAAATTCGGGATGCAGGTTCCTCCGTTTTGACACGGCGATGAAGAACATGGAGACTGAAAGAGAGGAAATGACCGTTGAGACCACCCAGTGAATGCTTGAACAGTACTTGCGATAGCTGTGAATATGCATACCTCGTCGAGAGCGAGTACTTTTGGATGTATTCACTTGTAAATGCCTTGCGTTAGAATTATAACACAATGGTTAAAGTGTTCTTACCCGCACAATGAAAAAATGATGCGAACTCCTGTTTTTGTGGTAGTTCCCAGCGTTTCTGTTTTTATCAGAAGACAGTAATTCGCACCAAAGTTTTCCGTCTGTTCCATGAGAGGTGGCCATGTTTAAAGAGAGGCACAAATTATTTCGGAGGCACGCCAGGGCACAATGAAACATGTCGAATATCGCCAACTTTCTGATCTGAGTAACGTTCAGATAATGGAACTCCTCTTCAAGAAAATAACTTTGTTCGGCTGCTCGGTCAGAAGGGCCCCAATCTTGGTCAGCACTTTTTATTCCTGGATCGAGGAGAATAAAATGGATTTTAACCAAACTGCTATTACAATACTTAAACTGAGACAAGAACTCTCTGCATATCTCTCCCTGGTGGATTCCACATCCGAATCGAGGCAAACGATTACTATTCTCTTTTGAAATTGTTATTTAACACGATGACAACCACTACCCATGTTATAATATAAAAGTGAAGATATGATCCGCTCAGGTGAGCTGCATGTGATGAAAGAAATTGCCAAAAAGGAGCTTGAGAAAAATTCGGGTTTCGACACCTTTTAAATGTTGACATATTTATATAATTGTGTGAATTCTCAAAGCTCGATTTGAAATTGGGCCAAAAGTTCTTCTGAAACATTTTACTTCCTAATATAAATGTATTTCCACAGCCCCAATAGATATTTGTATGTATAATTTTGTGAAAACTGGAACTCTAAGTTTGAATTAAGTTGGAGACAAATTCTTCTTCAAAGGCGATGATGAAATATCTCGAATCATCTCTATATTAAAAAAAAAGGTAACAAAACAACAACAAAAAAACTTAAAGCTCATAATTATTACAACTTCAAGTTAATAAATTGGGTAAGTAGCCATTGTTTGTTTTTACAGGAAACTCTTTGAAGACTTTGAAAGGTTTTAAAAATGTGGTACGACAAAAACTTAGATAAATACAACAAATCGACAGAACCTTTCTTATTTGACTTACAGCAATTTCAGGCACTTCGATTATGAAAAAAGGGCTTTTAGTTTGTTTTGACTAAGTAGCAGATTTGTCACTTGTTTCCCTCGGAAAATACGGCTTGAAAGCACTTAGTTGGAACCATAATAATTGCTACAAGGAGTGCATGTGGCTAAAACCGGTTTTGTTTAGTTTCTAAATGTTGAGAGCTTGAGAAAGCGACTGTAAATTAGCTGAAAGGGAGAAGAGTTATTCTGAAATATCGTAGGTTTTGAATTATCGGCGAGGATTTAAAAAATCGGGGGTAAACTTTCAGCCATATTAGAAAAAAGCTTTAGTTTCATTTTCGCAACTTCAGCTTCCCGCACCAGTTCAGTAAAAAAAGGGATAGAAATTCTCGATAAGGTTGTTGAAATACTTTAGTTTATAATGACTGTAAATATATGGAAATCATGTATGTGCACTGCGGTAGAAAAACGAATATAAGTGATCTTCGTAGTTATGAACACTACTGAACTAGTATTTGAAATAAGGCCTAAAGGTTTATTTGGATCCAACAGAATGACCAGCTCCTAGTTGGCTTGTAAGCTCAGTTGGTAGAGCGCTGCACCGGTATCACAGAGGTCATGGGTTTAAATCCCGTGGGGGCCTGATTTTTTTTCAGGCCGTATTTCAACTACTAGTTTAGTAGTTAGTTTTAGCAAGAAAACAATAATATAAAAAATCATTAACTTCTTTGTCTAAGAAACAAGTTTACCCCCAGGACTTATGCCTCAATTTATAAAATGTCTGCTATTCTTGGAAAAATTCTGAAGTTAATAACTCAGCAGGTTTAGCCACTATTGCTAAAAAAAACTAGAATATTATATAGAGAATAAAGACAGTCTAACCTGAGAAAGATTTGGCTGCAAGAGATGTCAGGAAGAACAAATGGAAAATTGCGGACATGATGGCTTCTGCGCGATCGAATGATCCGCGGTCATCTGCTAGGAGTGAGTCTGACACTGTAAAGTGAAGTGAGTTTTTAGTTCTGTTTGTGGAAAAGGATTAGCCTGTGTGTCATACGTGGGTTAATTAATATGATGTTGGGCTGCTCGTGTCCTGATCCAATGGCTTGGTACACTTGGTAAGTGTCTCTAAACGATATTGTCCTAATTTCGAGGTTTTTTGTTTGTTTCAATAAAAAATCTGTCAGCAAGCAGAGTTAGATAAGTGCGACCTTTAATTTGCAAACTTAAGAAAGATTGCTTCATTTACTTGCTCGTGTGATCCGGGAGATCACAAATCTACATAAAATCGCCCTTGATTTTGGAGTCTCAGAGACAAATTGCGTTAGAACGAATTAACATATTATCCAATTTTTCGCAAGTCAAATATTGGCAATAATTTCGCGTTTTCCAAATTTTGGCCGTGGTCGCGTCGAACTGAAATCCCTTGACCAAAAGTCCACTGATTGATCCATATGTCAATCCCAAACCCATCTTGCTCTAGAAGATATTGAAAAAAGTCTCGCGCGAATTGCTACACAAGAACGGATCCTTTTTTCCTCCTGACCTTTAATTTATGCGTTGTGGTTAACGCTTGCGTTACATTTGATGGCTTCCATACTTGCGATGGGAGGAGAATTTCTTGTTGAAGCTATTTGTTCTCCAAATTGCTGCCAGTATAACTGTCCTTAGAGTACAAACACAGACATTTGAGTAAAAGTGGAGCTCAAATTCGTTTCCCTCAAAAGAAAAAGGGTCAGATGAAAGAAGAAAATCCTGCCATCGCACGCCAAATGCAAGCGGACTAAAGTATTTTTTTCCTAAAGAAATTTTATCCAGAGATATCTTGCATAACATTACAGCTTAGCGGTTAAAAAACAAGATTGTTTGTTTTGCTAAAATTTGGAAACCTATAAGGCAGGACGTCGGGTCCTTTGAAAATTTTGCAACCATGTTATACGGTCGTCAGAAGCCTCAATCGTCTGTGCTGCAGGCTGCATTTAAAAGTCTTGATCAGGGAAAAATTGCCAAAGACGAAATTTCACAAATACACGTTCTATAAAAATTGTGAAAAAAGTTAAGATAAAAATTAATTTCCCTGAGATTTTCCTTGACATCGGTGCCGTTGACAAGTTTTATTTTCTAATGTATCAGCGGACGATTTGAGTCTCCCTGTCTCGCAATATTCAGATATCAAGCCTTTTTTTTACAGGCACATTCAAAAGTGGTATCTGTTCAGCTACCACCGTTGTGGCACGGAAAGGGAATATTATTTTTAATTTACCGCAGAACTTTTAAATTTATCATGGGGAAAACTTTTCTTCATAATAAGGCCCGATAAGAAAGTTTTATGAAAGTTTCGAGTGCAATATGGTGTTGGTTAGCACGAGTAAAATTTTTTAAAGATAACACAATTGCATCAGCCTGTAGGGCGAGTGCAATTTGAGGTCTTTAAAAAAATTTACAAGTGCTTATGTACACCAAATTCCAGTACAAATCATGTTATTAAATATTAATAATTTACACGTAAAAGCATCACAGAAGGTCAAAACAGATGGAATTTTGACAGTGCGCTCTATTAATAATTTGCACTCGTGTTACAAGTTTGCATTCGTATTACATGAAAAATGTATTAGTTTTTTGCCAACTAGAAGCGCTTAATTATCTTATGTATACTAGAAATGGCATAATTACAGTGCGTGTTGTAAAAAGTCAAGTCAGTGTCACTAACCTAACAAGCCCCACCTGAATAGAAACGTACTGCGAGCTCTTATTTCTTGAAATTCCTCAGGAAATCTATATTTATGGGAAGACAGTTACTCACACACACTTCCCAGTTTACAGACCATCAGAAAGTGTCTTTAAAGCATGAATATACGCATTCTTAGTCGCCGAAAACCACGAACGTTCCACTTTTAGACGCAGTGAGATATTAATATTCATCTATTACTAAAATACTTTGTTTAAAAGTCTAGGATGAAAAGGGTAACTTGTTTTCCAAATCAGGCGCTTCTGCAAAGAAGCAAATATGCGTTATATTAAAAGAAATTAGACAAACATTTTTTTTAGTGTTGTCCAAATTTTCAGGGTCACCTGTCTTTCGACGTCGGCTTCAAAACAACATAAAGGTATAGTGATCTCAATATTGGCAACTCTTAAGGCTTCTTAAACTTTGATTTATGTCTCGGGTAATTATCGTTTAAACTGGCCATTTAAGATAATTTAGAACCGCGACACCTTTCTCTCGTTTGAAACTTTTAGGAAATTTGTCACTTTTTTATTTCATGATGTCAGTTGCAAAAGGCCATTCAAGGAAGTTTTAATGAGGATATCAAGAGATAACCGGAGATGAAAAATGGTGTGTAATTGCTTCCTTTCTGCTGACAGCTAACCCGTAATTTTATCAAAATCTCTGAATAAGGAGCTTTCAGCCCCACGATTTAACATGTATATTCATTTTTCAAATTCGCGGATCGTAAAAGAGATTATTCATTTAAACGACTGTGTAGGTGGGTGCATCATTTTTTGCGTTTGGCAGGGCGTGAACTGAAAACATTCCATTGCTACTCCACGTCGCATAATTGCGGTAAAAATTTATGGTAAAAAAGATTGGGTTTTGTCATCGTAGTAAATAATCTTTTCATCATAAGACACTATAATATTATGGTTTGTATCACGATGTGGTCACTTCGGATGTGGATGGCGACGTTCGACTGCATACTGTTAGTCTTCTTTAGGTGATGAGGTCGATTGAGTACGCGTCACCTATATGCTGTTGTGCAATATGTCGTGTGGCATATGCTGTTGGAAAATTCAATAGGGACGAAAGTCGTGTCATGCAGATATCTTTACAAGACATACAAATGGTGAAGATTCATGATAGACATCTACATTATCGAAATGTATCGGCGAACGATTTGAATCTTTGCTGACAAGTGCTCTTCCTTCAAAAAATGTGCGAAAGACGTTCCAGCCTTACGAGACAACCGAAAAAAGGCTCGAGTAAATTGAAGAGTCACTGATGTGTAGAACAAAAAAAACTCATCTTTTAAGATTTTTGAATAAACCTTTTTATTTATTACTGAATCGTTTTGAATTTAATCTTAACAATTTAATGAACTTTCCGTGCTTTTCCTTTGGTTTCAGTAAACCAAAATGTAACCCATGGCTTTAATGTGTTTATCTCCATTATCCGGTTCACGAGTAGCCTCGTTTCCACAGGTGTTATAGCGATCATATAGTCCTCCTGTACCAAATCCAATCCTGGAGTCGCAAGAGAGGCAGTCATCCTGGTTGTTAGAAGCGATGCCGATTCTTGCTTTGGAGTTATAAGACTCACTACAGATCATATTGAACCCTTCCCTGTTACAGTAAACCTGCAACGAGGCCTCTGAGCCAATAAGCTTCTTCCACGTGTCACGACCCAATGAGGTGCTTCGGTTTTTCCCGTCAGCGATCAGTGAGTAAAGAGAGTTAGCTGTCATGTTGATTACAATGAACCTGATCTGTCCGCCGATCTTCATGCTGAGACAGATCTTTGAGAAGGATGTGTCCCAGTAAGTAGGCAACTTGGTCTCTTGTGAATCGAATCCAGTCTCCCCTCCAGCAATGTTGTATTCAATTTTATTACTCCAGTAACCAGAATCGTAGTGAAAGGTATTCTGGGAGAATAGTTTATAATATGATAAAAAGTTATTACTGGTTTTTTTTTTTCCTCGTATTATCCTTAAGACAGATTGTGACGATCATAAATTTAGCTGTTTATCTTCGCTAGGATTTACTTGGCAATGAGGGGAAGCTAATGATCATGAAATATGTATGACTGGGTGAAATGACGTTTGGCATTATTTCGTCATCAATATTCATGCAGAGTCAATTGGAGCCAATTTGGGTAACGGTCATTATTTATCTCTTGGGCTCTTTTGTGCTATAATAATCCCCTTTCATTGGCAGTCAAATTTATATGGTCCTCCCCTTTATACTCCGTTAGTGACAACTCATCCCCCAAAAATCATACGACCTAATCGTTCACGTCGTCGATGAATACCTCCTAGTGAAAGATCATGTTATTTAATCGATAGAAGATCGATTCCACATGGTACCTTGTTGCCGTTAATCTTCATAACTGGCGTCCATCCTCCATCTCCGCATCCAAAATCTCCCATGTGGCAAAGAACTGTCGTTGGCTGTGAGCCCAGATGAAGAGTAACCAGTTTACTCACGTTTGATCTGTTAATATACAAGAGGAGTAGATACATAAGTAACTGACTCTCTTATGATGCCAATCTTTATCATTTGTACTTATTAAACTTCCTGACTGATACGTCGCCGAGCTTCGTTCTTAAGATCCAACGTGGTTTTAACCAGCTGGCCACCTCTGCGTCTCCAGTGTCACAGAAGATAGGATTTTAGAAAAGATCTGTTCAAATGAGCAAAGTATTGAAAGCCTCTTACTTGTTTGCTTCATACACTTCCTTGCATGATTGTAGAACTGAAATATAGAGCCTGATGTTAGAGCCGGATGTTTTCTATTGTTAAAAAAGTACGGAGAGGATATATCAAACGTATTCACGAGTTACCTTTTTCGCAGAATTCTCCGACGAAACTTTCTTTACAAAGACAATCAAAAGTGTTGGAGCTGAAATTCGGGATGCAGGTTCCTCCGTTTTGACACGGCGATGAAGAACAGGGAGACTAAAAGAGAGGAAATGACTGTTTAGACTAGTGAACACTTGAACAGTACTTGCGATAGCTGTGAATAGGCAAACCTCGTCGAGAGCGAGTACGTTTACATGCTTTCCCTGGTAAATGCCTTGCATTAGAATTTTGCCTCAATCATTAAAGTGTTCTTACCCGCAGAATGGAAAAATGATGCGAACTCGTGTTTTTGTGGTAGTTCCCAGCGTTTCTGTTCTTATCAGAAGACAACAATTCGCACCAAAGTTTTCCGTCTGTTCCATGAGAGGTGGCCATGTTTAAAGAGAGGCACAAATTATTTCTGAGGCACGCCAGGGTGCAATGAAACATGTCGAATATCGTCAACTTTCCGACCTGAGTAACGTCCAGATAATGGAACTCCTCTTTAAGAAAATAGCCTTGTTGAGCTGTTTGGTCAGAAGGGCCCCAATCTTGTTTAGCACTTTTTGTTCCTGGGTTGAGGAGAATAAAATGGATGTTAATAAGATTGCTATTACAATACTTAAACTGAGACAAGAACTCTCTGCATATCTCTCCCTGGTGGAGTAAGGCTTCTTGCAGCATTTGACATTTGATAAATGTGTTCAATTGTAACGCTATGCCCTTTTCTGTCTCCGAGAACGGAGTCAGAAAAGGCAGCAATCTCCGATGCAATCGTTTTTTGATTCTCAAATGAATAAAACTCCACATCCGAATCGAGGCAAACGATTACTATTCTCATTTGAAATTGTGATTTAACACGATGACAGCCACAACCCATGTTATAATATAAAAGTGAAGATATGATCCGCTCAGTTGAGTTGCATGTGATGAAAGAAATTGCCAAAAAGGAGCCTGAGAAAAATCCGGGTTTCGACACCTTTCAAAAGTTGACATATTTATATAATTGTGTGAATTCTCAAAGCTCTCCGCTTGTTCCTCCCTGGTGGAATAAGGCCTCTTGCTGCATTTGACATTTGATAAATGTATTCGATTATAAAGCTATGCCCTTTTCTGACTCCGAGAGTCTGAGCCTAATCTTTGATACAATCGTCATCAAATTCTCAAAAATAAAGAAGAAGATCCACATCCGAATCGACCACGTCGTGAGACAAACGATTATAATTCTCTTTGAAAAGTGTTATTTACCACGGTGACAAACCAAAACCTATAGTTTACGATATAAAAGTGAATATGTGATCCTCCAAGGTGAGCTGTGATGAAAGAAATTGCCGTCATCATCATTCATTCTGTTCTTTAATTTGACCTCTGAACGTTTTGGAAAGAAAGCGTGGATATCAATAATCAACGCTAAAAATATCTATTCCGCCTTATTAACATAAATGTGAAAAAAATAATTCCCAATTTCAATTTCCCATTTATTTTTCCATTCCGCATTCCCCAATTCTGCTTTTAGTAACATTTCTTCGACGCCTTTCAAAATATAACGTCCTTCATATGTTTGTGTCAGTTCTCAAAATTCGATTTGAAATTGGGTCAAAATTTCTTCTGAAACATCTTACGCCCTAAGATAAATGTATTTTTACAGCCCAAATATATATATTTGTTGGTACAATTTTTTGAAAACTGGAACTCTGAGTTTGAATAACGTTGGAGAAAAATTCCTCTTCATAGGCGATGATGAAATATTTGCAGAAAAGGTAACAAAAAAATAAAATAGCTTAAATCCAATAACTGATACAACTTCGAGTTGACAAATTATCATTTATAGCCCATTCAGCCAAACCGCATAACGGCCAATAAACCGTTGTTTGTTTTTATCAGGTAACTCATCTCCCTTTGAAGACTTTGAAAGGTTTTACCAATGTGCTACGACAAAACTCAGACAAATACAACAAATCGATAGAACCTTTCTTTTTTGGCTTACAGCAATTTTAGACACTTAGTTATGTAAAAACGGGCCTTAAGTTTGTTGTGACTTAATGGCAGACTTGTCACTTGTTCCCTTATAAAATACGGCTTGAAAGTACTTAGTCGGGACCTTGATAATTGCTACAAGGAGTGCATGTGGCTAAAACCGGTTTTGTTTGGTTTTTAAAAATTCAAAGTTTTAAAAAGCGATTGTAAATTATCTGAAAAAGAGAAGGGTTATTCTGAAATATCGATGGTTTCGAATTATCGGCGAGGATTTGAAAAATCGGGGGTAACATTTGGGCCAGACAACCATTCTTTTGTTTGTTTCGGGTCCTTTTCTTGCTTCGCACATTTTTTCATGGCATCTATTTTGGTCAGCTGTTTGAGTTAAAGTTTTGTCATGAGCACTGATCACTTCGGCTCATTTGAACTTTAAAAGCAACACAATTGTGCTGTCTCCATCTCATACTTTATCCACTTATTAAAATATTTTTTACGCTATCTCTTCGTTCCTTTATCCTTTCAGCTCCTTTTCTTCTTTCTGCCAGTCTCGGCAAGACGAAGATAATAATCATAAAAAGATTCATTAACTTCTTTGCCTAAGAAACACGTTTACCTCCAGGACTTGTGCCTTGATTTATAGTGTCTGCTTTTCTAAATTCTGAAGCTGATAACTCAACAGGTTTAGCGAAAATTGCTAAAAAAAACTAGAATATCATAGAGGGAATAAAGACAATCTAACCTGAAAAAAATTTGGCTGCAAGAGATGTAAGGAAGAGCAAGTGGAAAATTGTGGACATAATGGCTTCTGCGTGCGAGCGAACGATCCGCGGTCATCCGCTGGGAGTGAGTCTGACTCTGTAAAGTGAAGTGGGTTTTTAGTTCTGCTTGTGACGTAGGATTTTTCTTGTGTCACCTGTCATTCGTGAGGTAATTTATATGATATTGGGCCGCTCGTGTCTTGATCCAATGGCTTGGTACACTCAGTAAATGTCATTAATGGAACGACACTGTCCTAATTTCGAGCTTTCCTTGTTTGTTAAATTAAAACTCTGTCGGCAAGTGGCGTAAAACAAGTGTGACCTCCGAACTGAAAAACTCGAGAAGGATGGTTTTTTTCATTAACTTGCTTATGTGATCCGGCCGGGAGATCACAAATGTAATGAAATCCGCCCTTAGGGTTGGGTCGCATTAGAGCGAATTCAAATACTTGTTAATTTTTCGCTAGCCAAAAATTGGCTAAAATTTTGCAATTTCCAATTTTTGGCATCGGTTGCATCAAACTAGTATTCTCTGACCAAAACTTTATTGATTGACACATGTCAATCACAAACCGATCTCCCTCTGTTGAAAGATAAAGAAAAATCATTGCTGGAATTTCTGTGCAAGATAGATCGTTGTCAAATGATTATCTTTGTGGCTTCCGTGTTTTTGTGGAATTTTGAATGTGAATAAAGGTAGACAGACCGGCACGGGCTCACCATGTGGCTTTTGTGGTCGCGTTGCACTATTGCCCTTAAATTAAATTTTTGTTCTCACAAGCATGTCTTTAAGGGATTTTCCCGTTTTGTAGCAGATGATCGGAGGTTTTGTAAAAATTGTTTTCAGTAAGGGCTGATTATGTATTAGAGTCCAATGTTCCATCAATATTTGTTTCAAATTTTTAACTGCCGGGTGATACGTTGTGACAAAAGGCAACAAACATTCGTGACCTTTTGGCTTTTGTGTACGTGAAAGAGCCGATTGTCTAGAGGCGAAGTTGACCTCTGACAGAGACCTCTCTATAATGTTTTCTGGGTACCCTCTTGCTTTGAGGCCTTGTTTAAATTTCAAAAGGCCCTCTTCAAATTTTCCTTTTGAAGAGTTAGTTTTAGGCAATCTTATTGCTTCACCTTTAATGAAACCATATTTTACGATGAGGCGAAAGGCGCAAATTGGTAGGTCTCGGTGGGCTTATAATGAGTTTTGATCTCCAAAATGGAATCTTTCCTCTTTACACGCTGTAGTATCGAGAAAAGTGATTTAGCTCTCTGATATTTCGGCCATTAATTTGATAGTAGGTCGCAAATAGTTAGCTCGTTTAATAAACCTATCTAACTTTTTCTGTCGCATGAGAATAAAGGTAAAGACAGACCGGCACGGACTCGCCATGTGGCTTTTGTGGTTGCGTCCCATTATCTTCTTCAAATTATCTAGAAAATCTATAGAAAAACTTGAGAAATATTTGGCAAAGCGGACTTGTCCAATCTCTTTGCAATATTCTTTTGATAAATAGATTGGGAATGGTTGTTTTTCTTCGTACCCAAATACATTAACATTAATGTTGTTCTGTTTTCCGATTCTGATATACTGTTTTACGGATGCTGGAAATTCAATTTCTGAGTAATCCAACTTGTCAGGATACTGATTATCGGTTTTTTTTATTCTTTGGAGGTGTTTTTCTTGAGGCTTTAAATGTCTGACATGACACCATCTGAAATATTCATTGTCATTATTTTAAAGGTTCCTCAATTCAGAAGGTAGTTGGCTGGGCGATGATCCTTTCAGAGGGTTGTATTGAAAAATGTTTGCATAATAACTGTCAGTTGATTTTATAGTCCAACCAGAGCCTTCTGATATCCAAGTAACAATCTTATTTTGAATCTCTTGACTTGAAATTAACAAATCCTCATCAATATCTTTGGTGTTGATTACTGTTTTAGTTTTGCTCTTGAAGAATACTGTTTTGATAATTATACTATCTCCAGTATACTTTTCAAATATGACACTCAAAGTCTCAACATATTTTAGATCTTTCATTTTATCCAACTGTTTCATGAGGTTAAATTGAATAGCTTTTCTTTTGTCCACACGTTGCTTTAATGGATCTTAATCAATCTCAAATGATTTGGTGTGTCCTTTCAGACTCTGTTTGGTCTATTTTGGTTCTTGGTGTTGGAACTGGTCTATCTACAATCTCCCTCTTTTTCTTTGGTGTTGGAACTGGTTTGTACCCATCTCTAAACTCAAGTGGTGGAGAGATGATGTTATCTTTATACTCCTGTACCATTTGTTTAACACTCCCTCGCGGTTTCGGGATTGGTCTTTTTGTTGTAGAAAATAGTTTGTCATCTGCGGTTATGTCACTATCCCTCACCATTTGTTTAATGCTTGGTTTGGGAGTTGATTCTACACTCTGTTTTAGCAGTTTGATAAATTTTGATTTACTGAGCTTTTTGAGATCAGCCTTATAATGTTTTTCATTCATTTTCATTATACTATACCTATACATAGATCTTAAAATGTTTCAAATGTTTAGTACGTTTAAATAAGTTGAAATAACCAGTTTGTGGACAATTCAAAATAAAAAAGGTGTTTAATCACCAGTGTTGCGTTGATGCCTCTTGCTTTTTATATGTTTCCATTTGCCAGCCAATGAATAATTATGACTGTTTTTAAAAACATCACAATACCATTATTTGGAACTTCGGTTAGCGTCTTTTCGTTCTTCAAAAAGTGAAAAGTGAACACGAATGGGCTTATAGAAAACTGTTTCACGGCACATTGAGGGCGGAGACATGGACAGAATGACAGGGTCAAAACACTCCTTTGCATAGCAACCCTGAGAGACAGAAAACGATTTGTTTGTTTGTTTGTTTTTTTCAAATCCAATTTTTTTATTTTTGTAAAATACAAACAGTGGATATTCGAAAAATTTCATTTTCAAGGAAAACTTTGAACCAGAAAAAAAGGCCTTATCCTGGAAAATTTGTCTGGTTTTGTATCTCTATCACAGCACCAGTGAATGGGTAAATGCTAACTGTGTTTTTCAAATTTGAAGATGTATATTTCAATAGGCCATTTTACAGTTGTGTACTTAGTTGCCAAGCCTTTGATTTGGAGTGAGGCTGAAGGTGACCTTGTTGTGATAGAGACCAGTTACTAGTTAGCATAATGACAAAGTAATTTGCATTCGAAAAACAGCAAGGTTTGTATCATGACAAGGTCACCCTTGGCCTTATTCCTGTTCAAAGGCTTGGCAACCAAGCACACAATTGTAAAATGGACTATTAAGAACGATTTGAAAGCGCGTATTATAAAGATTGCTTGATTCTCGAAAAGTCCAATTGACTCTTACTCGGAGAAAAGCTCCCATCATCACTTCCCAAAAGTGGGTAGGCGAACCTTGCTGCCGTGCGGGGACTTTGCTCGTTTGTTCTTAAATATGGATTTTACTACAATTAAACGAGGTCTAGATTGTTGTCTTAAAATAAAATGGCATTGCAGAATATTAAAAAACAGAAAAAAAATGTGAACTTTTGCTTCAAAACCAGTGTTCCTGCAAGGAAACAGGAAATATCAATCAAAACAGTGTTGCATACTTACTGTATGATTCTTCAAATTCTGCGCTACAACATTTTGAACCATACCACTGGCTATGTCCAGGAGATGATATCTTGTGTGTATTTTCATTACAACACCGATGGCTGCTATCAGTTCTCTCTGAGCTCCAAGACATAATTTAATTGCAGACGATTTAAAAGCTTGTAATTAAACGAATGTTTAATTTGCGTATAGGCAAAAGAAATCTTACCTCTTGGAGAAGACATCCCATCATTATATCCCAAAAGAGACAACGGTACTCCGAATAACATGACGAAACAACGGCATATGAAACGATGAAACATTACGGTGCTCACCAGATCTGATGTGGTTTGACTCAGTTGTCAGTTGCCTGGGTGGAAGAACCGTGCTACTGTGGTAAGCTTTGTTCTTCTCTCCCTTTTTTGGATATCAATGCAGTTTATTGAGATCTTGTTTATCTTTTACATCGATTGAAATGCTCATTTTATTCCTGCGGACCTCGGCAGAATATTAACGTTTTCGGAATTTCAGAAAGCGAGGTGTTCGGTTCTTATTATTGCCCAACAGGAAAACGCTTATTACTGCCATTTACCAGGCGTGCTTTATGTGCAGTTATGATCTATTCCTTTCAACCAATATACTCAGCATCACGCCTCAAAATTTAAATTTTTGCCGTGTTGAAATTAAGCTTGTGAATGAAGTGCTCTTGTACTTGTCATTCTACTTATTTGAAAAAACAAAAACTTTCTTTCCGTCCTAAAATGTGATCCCGAGCTAAGAAAACAAACCGACTGTACGTTCAAGTCTTTTTTCGTGAATTTTTAACATCAAAAAAAATTATCAACAAGATCCAGAAATTAGAATTTGTCTTTCTCCTTCATATCAATTAAATTTGTTTGGCTCTTAAGGTTCAGAAATATGGAAAGAAAACGTCATTCTGAGCTGAGAAAAATCGCTTTGAGTTGAGTTCCTAATAGACTAATAGAAAGTAAACGATTGTATTCTCTTGTCGAAAGGTGAAACAGCTTTTTTTTTTTTTTTTTTTTTTTTTTTTTTTTCTTAAGATAGAAGGAATTTGATATCTGAATTGAAAACTGTGATAACTTTTTAAAATTTGTTTTATGTCTCTGGCAGTTACCGTTTAAACTGGCTGCACCGTGTCATTTAGAGTTGAGACAAATGAATCACAATGTCAACCTCAAGGGAAACTGTCACTTTTTCATTTTCAGTTACAAAAAACCACTCAAGGAAGATTTAAATTAAGATATCAAAAGGTTATCGGATATGAAAAAATTGTTTGCAATTGCTCCTTGCTGAAAGCTAAGCTTGTATATTTCATTAAATTCTTCTTTTAATAAAGAACTTTTAGCCTTAAGCGTAGAAATCGTTCAGCTCCAAGGTTTAATGCGTATGTTCATGATTTTTTTCCCTTTTTTTGAAACCTTTGCTTTTATTACACAA
This sequence comes from Pocillopora damicornis, assembly GCF_964200805.1. Lineage (NCBI taxonomy): Eukaryota > Metazoa > Cnidaria > Anthozoa > Scleractinia > Pocilloporidae > Pocillopora > Pocillopora damicornis. Next base: position 3,236,565 of record NC_142676.1, read on the forward strand.
TTCTACAAAACATTACTTACAATGCAAGACTCATTACGCTACTCTACCTACTGAACAATACTTATGATACTTACAATGTAGGTTACTCATGTTAACAATACAGTACTGAATATGGTTACTTACAAAAAATATAATTACTTGCAATACGGGCTACGTACACTACTAATAATACAATACTCTACTTACATTACTTGTTGAACATACAGTTCCTTACAATACATTATACGGTATATTGACTTTGAGGCGGCAGGAGTACTTCTCAATAAAACATATAATTAAGACAGATTTTTAAGATTTTATTTAATGAGTAGCTTACTGACAAAATCCTGAAAGGAGATGGCCAGGCTATTTAACTTGGCTGAATAAATACAATGGCGCATAAATAAGGCAGTGTAGTTGAATTTCCGTATTATTGTTGTGTCGTGGAAGCTTGCAGTAATACCGAACAAGGTCTCCTCTGTGGTAGGAGAGATTTGATATGCATTCACTTGGTCGAACCAGTTCAAGACCTTTTGGGTAGACAATCTGATAAACATACATTCGATAAAAGAGTGCTCAATTGAATCCCTATCTCCGCAATATACATATTCATCGTCCGCCCTAATACCAAATTTGAATAGTTCTTTCTCAGTTACTATCGTTCTGTCGACTAATTTAAATTGAAATTCTTTTAATATAGTTTATCTATAAATCTTTTCAGTGATTTAAAGATCTTGGTCCATACTTCTTTCTTTAAAGAGAGTTTTTCGCTCCTGGGTTTGATCCTCGATGTAAATCTTGACGTTAAGCAGATTTTAGAAGTCCTTTGACTTAGCCTGGAACAAATCAATTTGGGTCGTTGAGGGAAAAGATATCATTTCGGGTAAAGAATGATTTGTTGATGGTGTCAGAGTCTTTGGCTAGAGACCATAAGCGTTTAGGAATAGCGCGAACTACTTAATAATACCGTAAGAAATTAGATTTACATGAATATTTATCACGGAACTCGTGGAATGTTAAAACATTGCCACTTTCATTCCATAGATCGTTAATCGATAGAATATCTTTTTTAAACCATTCATTAAGGAAGATGGGTTTCCCGTCAACCAATATGTCTTTGTTATTAAACAATATTAACTCCTGCTTTTGATCGTACAAGTAAAGAGTTTTTAATTCGTTGAAGAATTCTAGTATCTTCTTAAAGAAGAGCTCGAGATCATTAAAGTAACTCGTGTCGTAGTTGCACCTTAGTAGAAAGTTTAACCCTCCCTTGCTTCTGATATAATGTTTTGGAATAATACACCAATTATTATTGTCCGAAATCCGCAACAGTCTCGGGATCCGGGCGAGTTTTAGGGCTTTTAACATAATATCAAAATCTGTCATGGGTATGCCACCGTTATCTTAATCTTGGTAAAAGCCTGATCTTTTTGTTTTATCTTTTTCGTTTTTCCAGAGGAATTTAAAAGATTTTGTTCTTAAAATTTCCACAATTTCCTTGGGAACATCCAGATTAGAGGCCGAATAGATAAGTTTCGAGAGACCCAAGGTTTTAATTAACGTGGCTCTTCCAAATATCGTCAAACCCTGTGAACTCCACATATCCAGCTTAGTTTGCAACTTTTGGATCTTTCTGTCTAAATTGAGCTCGTTATTCTCCTTAATATTGTACGAAAAATATATCCCCAATATCTTAACAGGGCTGTGGAACCATTACTTTTCCATCTCCCCAACCAAAGCGCCTTCGTTTTCTTTACATATAGGGACAGACCAGCAATTCTTCCGAAATCCCCAACAATTTTCTCATTGAATAGAGTAGTATCATCAGTGAATTGAGACAGCTTGATTTCCTCACAGAAGATTTTGATACCTCTCACGTTGGAATCCTGACGTATCTTTTTTGAGAGTACCTCCGCAGAAAGAATAAACAAATAAGGGGAGAGAGGGCAACCTTGTCGAACTCCTTTTGATGGTTGAAACCAGCTGGTTATAAAACCATTGTTTTGTACTGCATTTTCTGTGTTCGTGTAGAATATCTTAATCCAGTGCTTTATGTCATTACCAAAATTAAAAAGGTCTAGTGTCTTCATAATAATCTTCATTATCAGTCGAGTCAAAAGCTTTTCGGAAGTCTAGTGACGTTAGAATGCCAGGCAAGTTTTGTATACTCGTATATTCCATAACGTCACTTATAGCTCGGATATTTTCCCTTATGTGTCTCCCTTTTACAAAGCCAGTTTGGTCAGAGTGGATCAGGTTTGGTAGGGTCGGTTCAATGCGTTTGGCTATTGCTTTTGATGCTACTTTAAGATCAATATTAAGCAGTGTAATTGGTCTCCAGTTTGAAAGATCTAAGAGTGACCCGTCTTCTTTCGGTACCAAAGTAATTATTCCCCTTCGTTGTGAAATGGAGAGTTCACCTTTCTCGTGCGCTTCGTTGAAACTCGCTAATAAATCGTTTCCTAAAAGTTTAAAAAATTGGTATAAAATTCAACGGTAAATCCATCTTCCCCCGGTGCTTTATTATTCTGAAAGGTTTCTAGTATCTTTTTGCATTCTTCGTACGTAAGTGGACCCTCCAGGGTTTCTTGCACGTCCTCTGAAAGCTTAGGGGATTGAACACTGTCAGTAAATGTGTCATACGCAGTTTCAGAGAAGGTTAAATCCGAGGTATGTAGGTTTCCATAGTGGTTTTCAATTTTGCTCTAGAATCACTGTCGTTGCGCGTAATAGAATCATCTTGTATAATCGACGTTCGCTAATAGTTGTTTTGTTTTAATTACTTTTTTCAAGATAAGAAAAAAACTTTGTTGGACGTTCACCATTTTCTATCCAGCGGCATTTTGCTCTAAACATCGTCTGTTTTCCTTTTTCTTCTTAAATTGATTTAAGTTTCGTTTTCAGTCCGTCATACTCCCGTAGTACTCCAGCGATATAAAGGGAAGAAAAATTATCGCAGAAAATAGCATCAAGTTTGTCTATTCTACGTCTTAATTCCTGTGCTCGGTTGCTGATATATTTTACTTTTGGAAAAGGAAGTAGCCACTGATCTGATTTCCATTTTCATTAACTCCCAAAGGAGCCTTTTATCCGTCACATGGCTCCAGTAACTGCATGCTCGAGCGTATGTATCCTGAACCTTCCCGAGGAAGTTTGTTGGGCCAAGAAAGCGAAATATAAATTGCGTCGCGGTCAGGCGCGATTGGATGGTAAATTTCCGAATGTTTTACATCTCCAGAGAGATATTTTGCAATTAAAGTTTGAGAGATTTTGATTCGTACGTTAATTTCCCTAACTTTGGATGGCGCATTCTTTGTATATTCACGGAGTCAAACATTTCCATCGTGGTCAGAATGAGATTACGGTAACAAGACGATTTCCACGGTGCACCTCCGATCTTATCTTTTTTTGATATAATACAATTACAGTCTCCCCCGAAAATTAGCGAGGTGAGCTCTGTTTTATCGATTATGCAATTGTTGAGCTCTTGCATAAATTGGAGTTGATTGACGTGATCATTAGGTGCGTAGATATTGGACAGTGATAGTTTCTGTCTATTAAGAGTGATTGTAATAAGCACTATTCTGCCCGAGTCATTGGCATAAGAATAATCAACTTTTAGTTGTACAAAGGGATTAATTAAAATACACAGACCCTTACTATGCGTGGTGCCATGTGAGAAAAATAGCTTGCCACCCCATACTTTCTCCAAATATTTTCTTCAGCTGTTCTGAATATGTTCCTTGCAAAAAATGTTTGCTTTTTGATCTTTTAGGTATGAAAAGATACTCTTCCTCTTGATTTGATCTCTGATTCCCCGAATGTTCAATGATAAGACTTCAAATTTGGACAAACTACTCATATACATATTACTCGATAGAAAAGAGAAAAGCGAATTAAACTACGAAAAGTTACAACAACTCACTAAAGTATAAACAATCCAAACAACACACACAATACATGCAACAACACAAGATAGAACAACTAAACCTTTTTGCAAGTAGGATAAAGAGATAAATCACAGATCCAGACAGACTAAGTCCTTCCCCTCTCCCAAAATACTTCTTAGCAGGCTACAGATTCTCGAGGTCCTCCAATTCGATGACTTTAACGGGTCTCCCGTCTGGCGAAGTCTTCACGAAAACTGTACCGTCCATCGACCATGCGCTCAATAGTTCGCTGTCTCTACGTTTCTCGTTAGCTCTAGACATGATGCGTCGACGGTAGGAAGTTAAGTTTTCGTTGATGAAGATCCGTGTCGATTAACACGTATATTCATAAGACTTCTTTCAGGTTCGCTAGTCCAAAAATAAATTGTTCATTAAAACGACTGTGATCACACGCGCTTGTATCATACGGGGCGTGCCTCAGATCACGTAAAATGCCTTAAGAAACAAAGCAAAACAAATGAAACAAAAACAATTCAGACTAAAGAAAATCCACCAATCCATCATTCTATCAACAATTAATAATTCAATTCATGAATTAACAAATAAGCAATAGTTTATCATTTATGGTAATGACACATTCTGGTCGAATTAGAAGTTGTGAGTGTTTTCTCTCAACCCACATGTAAATGAAGGTCTCGGAATCGAACCAAGGCCACATTTTTGGTAAATGCTTTTCTCAAAACCCTGCTATCCCTTTCACTTGCATAAATCATTAAAAAATCTGTCTGGTTAGGCTAGAGTATGCAATTAACCCCTTTGATGCGTCTTTAATTCTTATTTTCGCCTAAGCATGGGGTGTTACGAAACTGTTGATCAGCAGACCGCGGAACCTCCGGAATTCCAAAGCAGTCATGCGTGTCGAGGACTTGACTGCGATTTGCAAATGAACGAAAAGAAAAACGAAGCCGAAATTTCAACTCGGTAATAAATAAACAATAGCTTATAGTAGTGGCACATTCTTGTTAAGGTCTTTTACTCTAATGCAGGTCAAATTAGAAATTGTGAATGCTTTCTCTCAACTCATGTGTGACGGAAGGTCTCAGAATCGAACGCAGGCCACAGCCTTGGGAAATTCTCCTCTCAAAACCGAGCTACATGCCTATGTAAGTCATCTGAAAATCGAATTGATTGTGGCAATGAGCGTGTAACGAATCGTTTAATGCGTCTTGAATGCACATTTTCGGCTCAGCGTGTTTGTCCAAAATTAGCCGTGAAGTCCCCCTCACTAAATATATGGACATGAAGTTGGTTCGTTAGATTCGATAGCAGATTATTAAAAATAATGCGATCGCAAGGAGAAGCTATACCAGGTCCTACAGTGCATGCAAAATAAGATCTCTTTTGGGGCGAAAAGGGATCCGTAAGTCATTGAAATGGTTAATCTGTAACATGTTTTATGTTACAGATTAACCAAAGTCTTTCAAAGACTATCAGTTGAAAGGAATCTGCCTGAGCTGCGTGACATCAAAGTTAAATCAAGTTTTAAAAAAATCAAACAAACAAACAACACAAAACAGATAAACAAAGAAAAAACAAAAACAATGCAAAACTAAAAACACGGCCCTCTTTCAGATATGGATGAGGAAATCTACTACAATCTTTATTGATAGTTTAACATTTAATTTCATACTTAACAGAAGGATACTCACGCCTTCTTGGAGAAAAAGGGGAGCAACTGCAGAATACCCGGCCACTCATTTACATGTCATTGAATAAGAATAGCATCTATTGTGTTATGCCTCGATCTTCAAAGCCTTCCGACACATGTAAGTGAGGCGGACCAAAGTGGCCGGGTATTCTGCAGTTTAGCCGAAAAAGGTGCACCATTAATTCTTCACCAGGCTATTTTGATTTAGTGTGTTTAAGTGGAGATAGCAGAGGGCTAAATCGGTTGAGATAAAAATAGTAATACCAAAATGGATAATGGAGTAAGGGGCTGGTGGGTAGAGTCAAAGAGATGGTGGGCTAATCGCAACCTGAAGAAATAGAGTGTTATCCACAATGTATCGCCTCGTTTTAAGTTCCTCATGAGAAATGAATCGTAGAAAACCTCGACCTTTGTTTTCTTCAGCCAAAGGTCGTGAAAAGCTTCCAACATTGCGACATAGTGTATGGAGGCTTTTAGAAACGTTTAATTGTTGTTCTGGATCCTCCTGTTGATCAATCAATGTGAACTTCACTATCTTATTGAAAGGCCAGGGTAATATGGCGTCATATTCACCTTTTATCACCCTAATACATACTGACAGGTGAGTGTCTTTACCGGATGAAAAGCCATTAGGATTAATGGTTACTTTTAGCTTGTAACCATAACTTTCTGTTCCAGTTTTGGTGTGGAATGGATCACTATGTAATGTCTCTTTTTCGCAAATTTTCGCTTGTCTCAGAATCTCACTGAAACCGCGAATCTTCCACACAAATGTTGTTGTATTTACCTTTTCTGCGATTTTATCGAGCTCTTTGTTTGTTATATGCAGAAGACTTAACGCTTTATCCAACTCATTCTTTGTTTTATTTAACTCAGTTTCTGTGTTTCTTTGCGCATCTTCCGTCTTGATTAACTTAATTTCTGCAGTTTCCAACCTCACTTTTGTGATATTTAAGTCCACTTCTGTTTCTTGCAACCGAGCATTAACTAAATCAAGATGACCTCTTACGGCGGAGTCAAGATGAGATTCCACTGCTCGTCTTTGAACCTACAAAAAGATAAATCCTTTATTAAACAAGTCTTGGCAAAATTCTTTTAATGTACTTGGTCAATAGTAGATTGAGAATACATTTTCCTCAGTACATTGCTCGGATGCCTTACTTTCGGCGACTTGGCTCCTATACTGAGAACATCATTTGGCTCCGCAAATTGATCTTGCTCATCTGAATACATTTGATATATGTATTTTACATTAAGTTTAGAAAACCGAGTCAAGAAGAGTTTCTTAAGTCTCTGAAGTCTTAGAAACATCAGAGCTGCACATGAAGTGCTGTCTCCTTTTCGGTTTCCAATTTTGCTATCTATAAAGTAACTGCCAGCATGGCATACACACATACAAAAATAATGAGGAAGTGAGAGGTTTTCCTTTTTTCACGGAAACCAGATATTTAGTCACTGACTCTACTTTTTAACGTAAGACTCTCACATTTTCGTAACGGAATTGCTGTTTTGCTGCATTAAATGGATGCAAGAGTGACATGAAAGAGGTTTTATGTACTCTTCCATTGACTGATGGATTATGATATTCTTCTTAGTTATTTCATTTGTCTCGGGAAATAAAACACGAAATGCATTCCTCTTGGCCTCTACTATTGTTGTACTTAGTCTTACCCTTGTTTCACAGCCCATCCGTAAATATGGACAAGAAATTACAGTCAGCGGACATTCGCTTTCACTGTGAGTAAAAACCTGAATCACATAAAAATAATTAATAAACATACCAACGAAAGCGATAAAAAATGACATTTCTTATGCGTTAGCGAAAACCGTTGCTTTTTTGTATTATTTTATGAATGTTTTAGTATCCAAACTTGTTACCGCGTATTCAACATTTGGAAAAAGAAGGGATACCGTATTCTTAAACACAATCTGTACTGTTAGATATATAAGTGTGGTTATTTCATAGAAAAGATTGCACATGCATAAAGCAGTAAAGGAGGGAATCATTAGGAAAGGGGTTAGCCACTTTATTTCAGTTGTGATAGAGCCATGGATGATTACGATGCCCTATTTAAGGATTATATAAACGATGGGAGGGTTAAATATTATGAATGAGAATTTGTATTCAAACATAATATGCATGCGAAATGAGAAGCCTCACCGTTTCTCTAGGAACTGAACGACCACAGCTGTTTGGACAAGTTATTGGGAACCTGTTGCACTTTTTGATATGATCCTAAAAAGAAAAAATTCCGAGAATTTCACTAAGGAATATGGAAGTATTATTTCATTTAAGCTTTGGTGTTTATATTTACAGGGGAGCCTTTATTATGGTTAAGTCCCACTTAAGTTTTATTTTTGTATTTACAAAGTTTCATTCAATCTGAAGGAATATGCTGGAAGCAAAGGGTAATCTAAAGCACTTTTCTTACGGAAACTAAATCATTTGTTAGCAATTTTCAAACCTAAATTTGTCAGAAACATAATTTTGGTTTGAAATTTCCTTGATTAAAGGTTTATTGTTTTTGAGACTTTTCGCCGTTTGATTGATCTTACCTGCATTTGGCATTCTGGGTGGGGCTCGCTACAGTATTCACAGAAAAGGATTCTCCCTGGACACTCAGAAAGTTGGTGTTGTTCAAGATGTTTTCTTTGCACTTTTGCTCCGCAGGAAAAATTGTTGCACACCAAGAGCACGAAAGAACATGATTTTAAGTGAACCTATCAAAAGAATTAAAAAAAAGAAAGGCGGCTTCCATAATCTACTCCATACATTTACACTACAGCGCATGGATAACGGATACATAACTGCACATTTCTGAAACACAAAGCTCCCACAGGCAAGCCAATGGCGATTTCTGGGGATTTTCCTGGAAATGATTGGATTTTCAATCCTTCAAGCTTTCTAGACTGGATTTCTAAGTTATCACCTTCTGCCAATCACCTCGGATGAAGCCTTGAGAGTGAAAGAAAAATTTAATGTCAGTCGATTTTGAAGCTGTAAAGGATAGGAAGTCGAGCAGGTCCTTGGTTTCAATCTGAACAAATGTTCTGAAAAGGTGATGGTAACCTGTATCGATCCGGGCTCTCCATGTCTAATTAACCACATGTACCAAAGAGACTGCTGTAGAAAAGCATTATGTTTAGAAGGGTATTTAGAAATAATAAGTGGAATTTGTATTAGTCAAGCTACCTCCTTGTTCCTCAGTTCCCCAGTCCATCCACAGCCTTCACTTGGACATTTGATGACCAATGAAAGAATCTTCCTTTCTGTAGCTTTGTCGGGAAAAACATCCTGCAACATATATTACGACTGCGATTTTGTACAAGACTTCTAACTTTGTGGAGTGTAAAACACGACCCGTCCAGTGATCGATGATGATGACGATCTCTATTTAACTGTCTAGTTGCTTGGAAGTTCTGCCAGGATCATCACTAATAGTAAAAGCTGGCATGCGTATTGCATTAAGTATACTCACAATTATGACAGTGAGAATATAAAAGTCTGTCCTGATAAGAGGATCTCAGCCAGACATGATACCGTGAAAATGCAAGACGGTCATTTTTATGAACTTCAAAAGTAGATTATTTACCCGGTCTTGGTCCAGACTCTGCCTGTCTGCCGGACAAATTATAGACTGGCCTCCGCTTCCATGCCTGTCGGTGGTCGGAAAATAAAAAAAAAAATTTAAGATAATTAAAAATCCTAGATCCTTACTTCGTGTAGCTGCAGCGAATGTTCTGCTGATAAACCAATATTTACTTTAGGTTTACGAGTTATATTTTCTTCCTTACTCATAGCTATCCATTACTGATTTAAAGGAAATGCATAAACGATTTCAAAACCGAAACTGATAAAATGGCATTGATATCTGGGGTTATATTTTCAACGGGGCTTCCAACCTCAATCTCTTCTGCAAATATTCTTAGCACCTTTAACTGTACTCTTACTTTGAATGTTATATTGTAAATGGTACTTTTTCCCTCTTAAACCCAATTAATTTGAAAGTAATAGAGAAATAAATTCAAAACTATACTTAAAAACAACATAAAAAACATCGATGGTTAAAAGAACAACAAACTTTTGACCAAAAACAGCAACGACAAAGCAAAACAAAGCAAAAATAAATAAAATAGATTCAAAGAAAATTATCTTCATGAACGAGAATAGTAAGAAATGATTTTTAACAACAGAGGTGCAAAATCATATTAACTCTTTAACTCCATAAGTGACCAAGACAGAATTTCTCCTTACAATACTAATAAAATATAAAGCAGACAAGTGACGAGAATAAAAAGAAATATCACTTAGAAGATCATTAGTTGATCCAATTCCAAATTCTCAAAACTAACATCACAAGAACTATATGGTAGACAGTTAGGAGAATTACTGATGAGATCTTGGGAGTTAAAGGGTTAAAGAATAAGTCTCGCCTTTAAAAAAAAATAAAACTTATGGAATATAAACGTGAAAAGAAAGATACTGGATCATTTGTACCCAGATCCCATCCAAAACGGCCGTTTGTCACGTTTTTTCCGGGGTGAAACATGATTAAGTCAAACTTATTTCGCAAGGTATTTAATATGTCTATCAATGTTTTTGTTTGATGGAATGCAAATGAATTTCAGAGTATTCTATCGCGTGGCGCGATATGATGCCAGGGAGTAAATTGTGGTCTCGATTGTGGAACTGCACAGAATTTGCTTTTTTAGCAACTCCACTGCTTTGTTTAAATCTGAACTTCATCTTATAAGATGTCATTGGATGTTATGCGTAAGATCAGGCAAATGAAAATGCTTTCAACAACTCAGTCAAAAGACAAATTTATAAGCTCCGGGTGTCTTTGAGCAATAGTTGTCGTTATAAACACTGGCTTAATACACCTATAGTTACGGAAGAGTCATTCGATTTATGAATAACAAAACCGACGTGTTGTTAGCAGTTGCTAGCATTCGACCTGAATGATTTCAAAATATAAGACGACAGCGCCGTACATTGCGCAATTAGTTCATATGATTTCCACTTTCGATTGTATGAGTTATAACTCTTTTGACAGAGAGTATTTCCTCAAATAGTGCGGAAAATATCTCGCGTCACGTACTCGTCGAAGTTCAAGGCATATTTCATAGTGGGCTAATTAGGATTATATAAATTCAGCGCCACGTCAGAAATACCAAGCTTATTCTATTTTGTGAAACGAAACGAAACGTAACGAAACCAGGCGAGATGTAACGAAACTAAAGGAATAATGCAGTGATATTTTCTTATAAGGTAAAGGTGGCTTTCACAAGGATTTTGGAGTAATCGTCAATTGATAAGAAGGATTTTTCTTCATTTCGCAAAATAGTAATTTCTGAAGAGTTACTATTTTGCGAATTCGACTATTTCACCCTTCGGTGACAACGTGACCTCGTTCATGTTACAAAATACATCTAAATAATACAAATTGGTATATCACCAAAGATTTTGGCCTCTTTTTATTCTTATTTCGCCAATTAGTAATTTTAGGTGAGATAATATTCTGCCGCATGGACTATTAGTCGATTTTGCAAAATAGTAACTTTTCCACGCCGTACATTGCGTAGTTAGTCCATTTGATTTCCGCTTTCATGAGAGTTTTAACTCTTTGGAAAGAGAGTATTTCCTCAAATAGTGCGAAAAATGTATCGTGTCACGCACTCGAGAAAGCTAGAGGAATATTTTACAATTCCATGTTTCAATTAGGACTATAAATTCAGCGCCACGTCAGAAATACCAATATTAGCTTTAATTATTTCCTCTTGCTGGGTATAATAAAAATTTTCCACAGGGGAGCAACTTCAGAATACCCCGCAACTTATTTACATGTCATTGAATAAGAATAGCGTCTATTGTGTTATGCCTCGATCTTCAAAGCCTCCCGACACATGTAAATGAGTTGCGGGGTATTCTGAAGTTTAGCCTCCACAGGTAATGATAACTGACTCGGTGGCTCAAGAAATTCCTCTGATAAATCTTGAATGATTAAATAAAATAAGCACGAGATTACAAGGATCCATTATCGGAAGGATTTTGTTTATCATAAACTTATACCTTCTAATGTATTCCTCAAGGCAATCTTTGCAAAATCTGTGGCCACATCTCGTTTGAATTGGCTCTTTAAGGGGTAAATGACATATCAAACATTGCAAATCTTCATCGACGGCTTCCACAAAGTCCTCGTCATAGCCTTCTGGGCGGTGTTCATCTGTTGTGGATTCCGCCATGATGAAAACTATCGGTATGCAAATCAGACAATGAGCTTTCAAAATGCACGTCGATTTGACCTTTGATACAAATTGTTGATGTAACGAATCATATAGGATCTCCTGACCACTGAATTCACGCAAAATCTGCTTTTGTCATGCAATCGTTGTAACGTGCTCCTCTTGACCAACATAACAACACAGAACACCTTTCCAGTCAGCAAATCTGCATGTTTATTTTTATCAGTTCCTGGTTTCAGGTTTGCACATATTTTAGCTGAGCAGAATATTATCTGTTTTAACTTTTTTCGAAAAAGTTAACATAGCTCAGTGAGATGACAGCTCACAAAGGAGGACATAAGAGTCTAAGAGTCTATCGATCGGTCGATGTGGACTAAAAAAGGATTTCCTAGTGCTTCTCATTAATCTAAACGTTTAATTAGGCGGCATTAAAATATCTCGTGGTTTAATATTCTTCCTCGCAGTGTCATGAACTCTTTTTTATGCGTGATATTTGAAAGGTGTAATTGGTGGATCGGAAGCGGGAGTAACCGAACTGAAAGCTGGACGCGTTGAAATTGCCATGTTGATTTCCGCCAATCGGAAGTTTGCTACTCAGGTCGTTATGAATACTACTTAAGCAGTAGTGAAAATAAAGCCTTGAAAAGTTAGGCTGGTATCGGATTTGAACCTATGACCTCTGCGATACCGGTGCAGTGCTCTACCAACTGAGCTAACGAGCCAATTAGGACTGACCATTTTTTCAGTCTCAGCCTATCGTAAGACATGTCAGTCGTTGATGTTCAGAAATTATATTGCTTACATTACAGTTTCTCGTGCTCCTGTGTTCGGTAAGTCTTGTACCAGTTGAGGCTAACCTTTTCCCAAAACTGACTAGTAAACGGCACGAAAACGAGGCAAAATTTTCCATCAGCACATGTCTAAAATCAAATCGGCATCTGAGCCTTTGAAGGCATTAATTCATTATCTGATGAATCCCAATATGGTGAGTCTAAACTTTCTTGAACCTTTTCTGGTGGATTTCAGGTCGCATATTTGGGTGTTGTTTTTTCGCTTTCAGTCTAACGACCTTAGATACGAGAGTCTCAATGGGGTCGAAGGATTCCCTCAAACAAAAGGAAATGAAAAAAACCATAGGCAAGACATGACAAGAAAATCAAACCATATCAGAGAACTTCTCGTATCCAGATTATAACCGTGCGGGGAATGGGCCAAACCCAAGATTGATTAATAAAAACGAGAATCATTATATTTGATTGTAATACCATTTGTCCGTTAAGAGGACCCACAGTATATGGTCCTCAGAGCCCATTAAATACAACAGGCTGGAACTTGCGTCTGATCCTGTCTTTACGGGCTTAGAGAAACGTTACGTAATTGGAACAATCTTGTGTAAAAAGAAGCTCTGATCTACCTCCGTCGATCTCCTAACTCCAACTGACTCGACACTTAAGGGGCGTGCCACTATAAGGGTATAGTTCACGCATACAATTGCAAACTGGTTTATCAGGAATGCTAGCTAAGTAGGTAATTAAAAGTGTGAAGAAAAGTACACTAGGAAAATTGGGGCGTAAACTCGACAAAGAAACAAAACAGAACTTTTTCCCTACTTTAAATCAAAACAAAACGATTCCAAAAACAAAGTCTACTTCGAATGTTCGTTACATTTATTACTGAATCTGTCTGAATCCAATCTTAACATTTGAATAAACTTTCCGCATATTTCTCTTGGTTTCAATACACCAAAATGTAACCCATGGCTTTCATGTGTTTATCTCCATTATCCGGTGAAAGCGAAGCCTCGTTTCCACATGTGTTAGAGTCATCAGGTTGCCCTCCTGTACCAAACCCAATCCTGGAGTCGCAAGAATTGCAGTGATTCTGGTTGTTAGTAGCTATGCCGATTCTTGCTTTGGAAAAACCAGACCCACCACAGATAACATTGAACCCTTCTGTGTTACAGCCAGACTGCAGGGAGGCCTCTGAGCCAATAAGTGTCTTCCACGAGTCACGACCCAACGAGGTGTTTCGGTATTTTCCGTCAGCGATCAATGAGTAAAGAGAGCTGGCCTTCGTATTGATTACAATGAATCTGATCTGTTCACCGATCTTCATACCGAGACAGATCTTGGAGAAGGACGTGTCCCAGTAAGTAGGCAACTTGGTCTCTTGTGAGTCGAATCCAGTCTCCCCTCCAGCAGTGTTGTATTCAGTTTTATTACTCCAGTAACCAGAATCATAGTGAAAGGTACTCTGGGAGAATAATTTATAATATGATATAAATTCATTACTGCTTTTTTAATTATCCACCATATCCTCCTGATCGTTTTTAGAAAGTTTGAGACGATCCCTCCCCCCAACCCATTTGACATAAAGTATCTACCCCTTAGTCAAGGAGATGTCAGCCAGAGACATGAACAGAGAGCGGAAGTCGCCCTCGTTGTCAATAAGTCAGTCAGCACCTGTAGAGAAATATCTCTCAAGTGGTCGATCATGGTACGCAATCGATAAAAAATCGATTCCGCATGGTACCTTGTTGCCGTTAATCTTCATGACTGGCGTCCATCCTCCATGTCCACATCCAAAATCTCCCATGTGACAGAGAACTGTCGTTGGCTGTGAGCCCAGATGAAGGGAAACCAGTTTACTCGTATTTGATCTGTTAAAGTTGAGTTCGAGAAGGTAAGGAAGTAATCATTTATCTTCATTAAACAAATTTATAACATTAATATTTTCGCGGTAAACTCTATGAAATATTATTTGCTGGTCCAAAGGGATTCCAACCACCTGGTCACATCTGTGTCTTCAGCGTCATAGGTGAGGAAATTACAAGATAAATCGGTTTAAAAGAGCAAGAAGTTATGGTAACTTACTTGGATGCATCATATACCTCCTTGCATGATTTTACAGCTAGAAGATAAAAAGATGATCTGAGAAATACATTATATCGCTAGGAACGGAAAAGAAGTGAAAAGTATGGTTTTTAAGCAAAAGCCTCGAAGTGAATGTGTTCGAGCTCATGTTAGGGTTTGTATTCGAAATGGACTTCGAGTTGGTGTCTCAAGTTATGTCTCTAGTAAATAGTTTAGTCAATTCAATTTAAACGCAGGTTGATGGTTCAATGTCGAACAGTAAAACCTTTTTAGAGTCTGAGATGTGGGAAGGGTCTTCATCAGCTCCAAAGTGAAAGCTCTGCTTTCTTTTTGGAATTTATACATGAGCATCTGATTGGTATTTGAAGTGAGCTTGGTTGCAATAATTTGTAAATAATAATAATGTTTATTTCTTATATTGCGCAGTCTAACATGCGATAATATGATCGAGTGCGCATTACAACTCTAAAATCCACCCAACCCAACCCAGGGGAAGACATCCATCACACAGTAATCTCGTGCGTGGGAAATTAACGTCTCCTACCCCAAACCCTGCAGGAGACGGGACCTCCGGCTTAACGTCTTATCCGAGAAGACGAAGCAAGGTGAGTGAAGCGACTTGCTTAAGGCCACAACGTAGTGCCCCATCCAGGACAATAATCATTCTGTGGCTGTGGGGTTGTCATATGCACCCGTGGACCCCTTCCCTGAGCAATGCCTCTGAACTTTGGAGGTGTGGACGTATTCTGAGTAAAAATATATATATGTTATTTGCCGGCTGGGAGGTCCGTATGGTGAAAAACTGTGACCGAGGTCTTGAAAATACTTTCAAGACCGAGGTCACAGTTTTTCACCATACGGACCGACCCTTAGCCGGTAAATAACATATTTATTGTTTTTAAACTTGAACCCGGATGATTTATGGCCGTTTATACGGCAAGATCTTCCATAAACTGAACAATTTTTGAGTGAGTAAATGGTAGTTGAAATAGAGGTGATGCAAATTTAAGAGAGATGCCTCAGCGAAACATTTTCATTTCCGTAACGATAAAGGTGATTTAAAAGACTTCCAAACAAACTTTGAAACATTATTTTTACAAGTATCTGTCACAATCTGACACCTGTCAATTAGAGAGTGCGCAAGAAAAAAAAAGCGTAGGAACATTTGAAAACCAACAGAACTAGTTTGGCAAGGACTGTCACGACAATGTTTTCTTCAAAATTGGTCAATGATCTAACGGAAATTATTATTCACTCTCATCGACCATTCATTCATGTACGAAGATTTACCTCTGTTCATTAAGTAAACGACGAGGAAAGTAATTGTGAGTAAATTCAATTTTTTTATTTTGAAGTTGTGAGAGTATGTAATTTGTGATAATCGGTATTGACACAAATTAATATTTTGCCGACACGGAACAGAGAACTGGGTGCGAGCGTAGTACGCGAAGGCTCATGGGTAGTATGTTTGTAAGAAGAGACCGTTGAGAAACTTGTGGCATTCTACGGTCAGCCTTGCCACTAGCACTTTCCCATAAGGTTTATTTTTATTGTGTAATTAGCCTGATATGATTTGTTTTCTTCATTCTCTTCATTGTTTATAGAGCAACCTTAAAACCTCAAAGGTGGCGCCACTGCAGTTGGTCGGGGGTACACGGTCCCTATTTTCCTAACAAGAGGTTTTTGGGGTTTACGTGTCCGGCTTTGGCGCATGTAGGACGTTACTTGATGTATCTCTTATCCACTTTGTTGTAAACTCATTGTCACAATTAAAATATATCTTGGGCCTAGCTGACCAACGCGCCCATGCTTCAACCTTTGAGTGTGTTCGGTTGTGTAGTGAAGGCAAAATTTGCTCTTTTGTTTGCTGTAATGGCGTGTTTAACTCTGGTCTTTCCTTCACAAAAACTAACTTCGAACGGCACACTCCAACGAGACACAAGGGAATTTAATACGGCTTTTTCTCAAAAAATTCCTTCGATTTCTGTTGTGCAATTTACGGTACAAATGTCCAAATTGAACGGAATTGGAAAGACTCACCGGGAGCGTATATTTGTTGTAGAACTTAAATTAAAACTTCGCTCGCTCTTTCAGTATGAACAAATTGCTCGAGAAAATTCAGATATTAAATGAATGAAAGTTCCATCGTTCAGTTTAACTGTATCCAAATACCTCACGTTTCAACTTTCTGGGTACTTTTTGTGAACGATTAAAATTAATTGCAGACGGTTTTTAGGCCGCTTGTCAACCAACGTAATGACACTATTGCTTATACAAATTCATTCCGAAACCAATATTTTTCTGTCAACCAAAGAGATTTGATAGAGAGAAAAGAGAGGATTCATAAGTTATTTATCGGCTTGAGGTAGTGACCGACGTGTTTGCTTAAAAATACTGCCCAGCCGGAAAACGAGGTATATTTATGAAAAATGACAACGAAAGTTGGGATGTACTCGGCGACTCACGAAAGCGTTACCGTGGCCCGTGGGCAGAGATAGGAAAATACTGACCGGGTAAAGAACCAATCAGATTGCAAGATTCGTTACCGTGCCCTCTAAAAAGTGTATTGCACAATTAAAAAACAAAAAAAAAAGCAAACGTTGTCAATATCAATGGAATCAAAACAAATTAAGAAAGCGTACAAACCTTTCTTGCAATATTCTCCGAAAAAGCCATTTTTACATACACATTCAAACGAGTGATCTCTGTGGCTTGTCACACAGCTACCACCGTTATGGCATGGGGAGGAAAAACATGGAGACTACCAAAAGAAGATGAAAAAAACTTATACATACCACTCTTATCAATTGAATAGATACGAGTCACTTCTTCGTCTTTACGGCCAGAAATGTTTAGTGACAAAGAACTTAAATTTACAGAAATTAAACTACACCGTATTATAATATTGTGCGTTGGAAAAAGCCCTACCATAATGGAAATGTGACGTGAAGTACTATTTTCTCTGAATTCCTCAGGAAATCTATGCTTATGAGAAGACAGCAACTCACACCAAATCTTTGTATCGCGTTTCTTTGCCACCGCCAAGTTTATCGACCAGCATGAAGGATTCCTCAGGCATGAAAAGATGCATTCGAAGTCGTCGAATGCCGCGAATGTTCCAACCTTAGGCGCAGTGAGATAAAAGTATTCGTCTATTGATGAAAGACTTTGTTTGAAAGTCTTGGATGAAAAGGTGAACTTTTGCTTCAAAACCGGTGTTCCTGCAAGGAAACAGGAAATATCAATCAAAACAGTGTTACAGACTCACTTTATGATTCTTCAAATTCTGCGCCAAAATATTTTGAACTATTCCACCGGCTATGTCCACTCAGGAGATGATATCTTGTGTGTATTTTCATAACAGCAGCGATGGCTGCGATCAGTGCTCTCTGAACCCCAAGAAATATTTTAATTGCTGACGATTTAAAAGCGTGTAATTAAAGGAATGTTTGATTTGCCAATAGGCAAAAGAAATCTTACCTCGTGGAAGAGACGTCCCATCATCATGTCCCAAAAGAGACAACGGTACTCCAAATAACATGACTAAACAATGGCATATAAAACGATGAAGCATTACGGTGCTCTCTGAATCTGATGTGGCTTGACTCAGTTATGAGTTGCGTGGGTGGAAGAACGGTGCTGCTGTGGTAGACTTTGTTCTTCTGCCCTTTTTCGGGGGGTATCAATGCAGTTTATCGAGATCTTGTTAATCTTTTACATACATTGAAATGCTCATTTAATTCCTGCGGACCTCGGCAGAATATCAACGTTTTCGGAATTTCAGAAAGCGAGGTGTTCGGTTCCTATTGTTGCCTAACAGGAAAACGTTTTTTACTGACATTTTCCAAGCGTGCTGCATGTGTAATTATGACATTTCTCCTTTTAACCTATATACTCGGCATCCCGCCGGTAATATAGCCTCAAAATTTAATTTTTTGCAGTGTTTAAATTAAACTTGTGAATGAAGTGCTCTTGTACTTGTCATTCTACTTATTTGAAATAGCAAAAACTTTCTTTTCATACTTAAATGCAATCCTGAGCTAAGAAAACAAGCCGACCGAACGTTTAAGTTTTTTTTTCCGCGAATTTTTAGCGTCCAAAAAATTATCGACAAGATAAGGAAGTTATTTGACTTTTTCCTTTATATCAAATGAAATTTGCTTGGCTCTTGAAAACGTCATCCCGAGCTGAGAAAATCGCTTTGAGTTGAGTTCCTAATAAACTAATCGAAGGTAAAAGATTATAATCTCATGTCAAAAGATTAAACAGCTTCTTTTCTTTTTTTTTTTTTCTTAAGATAGAAAGAATTTCATATCAGTATTGAAAACTATAATGACCTTTTAAAGTTTGATTTATGTCTCTAGTAGTTACCGTTTAAGCTGGCTGCACCGTGTCATTTAGAGTTGAGACAAATGAGTCACATTGTCACCTTTTCACTTATGATGTCAGTTACAAAAAGCCACTCAAGGAAGATTTTAAATTAAGATATGAAAAGGTTACCGGAGATGAAAAATTGTTTGCAATTGCTCCCTTACTGCTGAAAGCTAAGCTTGTATATTTCATTAAATTCTTATTTCAGTAAGGAAATTTTAGCCATAAGCGTAGAAATCGTTCAGCTCCAAGGTTTAATACGTATATTCGCTATACTTCCCTCAGGTTCGCTGATCTAAAAGAAATTGTTCATAGAAACGACTGTGATCACACGCGCGTGTATCATATGGGGCGTGCTTCAGATCACGTAAAATGCCTCAAGAGGCAGAACAAACCAAATGAAACGTAAACATTTCAAATGAAAGAAAATCCACCAATCCATCATTCCATCAACAATTAATCATTCAATTCATGAATGAATAAATAAGCAAGAGTTTATTATTTATTGTAATGGCACATTCAGGTCAAATTAGAAATTGGTATGCCTTTCACCTATATAAATCATTTAAAAAAATCTATCTGGTTAGGGTAGAGTATGCAATGAACCCCTTTGATGTGTCTTTAATTCTTATTTTCTCTTAAGCATGGGGTGTTACGAAACTATTGATCAGCAGACCGCGGAACCTTCAGAGCTAGTGGAACCTGTGGAACCTCCGGAACCACCCGAACCTGCGGAATCATTAATTTTTGGAAAAAAAATTGTAATGAAATAAAATATAACCTAAAAATACCTTAATGCTGTTCGAAATTTCGTTTTCGGTTATAAAGGAGATAACGTTAAAAGATAAATATGTTTTTTCTCTACCTTGACGTCCAACTTCAGGAAGCCCAAGTTCACACAGTGAGCATCTGCGAATACGCCAATATGTTCACGTTGTGCGATGGGTGAAATACATGGGTTTGCATGGCAATACTGAAACAGTCGCGCTCTAGACCTTTAACAGTTCTGGACTAGCTCTGAATAAAACCATTTTTACCTCGCTCAAGTGGTTGTTCCTTTGCATCGTGTAAATGTTTGGCTAATTTAGGGCAGTTTAGTTCGGTTTTAGTTAATCTGCTTTGCCCTCTACATAATCCTTTCCGAGATACGTCTGTGAGTGACGCAAACCAAACAAATCTACCGAATAAAAACGCTGTAAATTCGCTCCTGACACCATGATGTTAATTTACGCTCATGTTCCTCATTACAAGGTTATGTACAACTATCGCGCGCGTTTGAACACGAACTTTTGTATGCATTATCATCGACTATCATCGATTATTATCAGCTATCATGAAAGATGAAACTACCGTCGACTATCATCAACTATTATGATCGTTTTAACAGGGCTCAAAGGTTTGCTGTGAGCCTTCGGATGAGGCGTTATTCGAATATCACTGTACCCATAGCATTAGAGCTTTCAAACTATTGTTCAATTAATAACAACACAGTAGGTGACGGCTAATTGCTCGTTATGACATTACGTACCCTTGTATTAGTTCTGTGAATGTCGCCACGATTAAAGTTAGACATCAAGGACATTTAAAACATATTTTTCTTTTAAGTATTCTTCTTTATACCCAAAAACAAAGATTCAAACAGCGTTAAGACTTTTTTAGTCTCTCCCATTACTTTTCTTCTCCAAAAAAAAAAAAAAAAAAAGGAGAAAAATGAGGATTCCATAGGTTAATCAGGTACCAGAGGTTCCAAAGGCTCCGCGGTCTGCTGATCCACAGCTAAGTAACACCCCTCAGCATGTTTGTTTTAAAATTAGGCATGTTATAACAGCCGTTAAGTCAACGAAAATTAATATACGGACGTGTAGTTGGTTTATTATATTTGACTGCATATGAGTAAAAATGTGAGTCTTTCCAAAGCAGCCATGCGTGTCAAGGACTTGACAGCGATTTGCAACCGAACGAAACGAAAAACGAAGCTGGAATTTGAACCCGGGAGTTTCCTTTGGAAAGCCCGAGTAATAAATAAACAATAGCTTATAGTAGTAGCACATTCTTGTTAAGCTTCTTTACTCTAATTCAGGTCAAATTAGAAATTGTGAGTGTTTTCTCTTAGCCTATATGTGACGGAAGGTCTCGGAATCGAACTCAGGGCACAGCTTTGGGGAACTCCCCTCTCAAAACCGGGCTACATGCCCATGTGAGTCATCTAAAAATCGAACTGATTGAAGGAATGAGCATTTATAACATAGCGCGTGCTTGCCCTATATAAGTCTTGTTGAGCCGCTATAAACAAAATCTTTATTTACGCACACCCGTGCCTAAATAAGATGACGTAAGAATTTTTGTTACCTGGCTTCAGAGTTTCCGTCCTGTTAAGCTGCAGCGCAGTTTTCCTTCTCTTTGAAATATGGACGAAACCAGCGAAGAACTGCCCAATTTTTCTCTCGGCATTGACCTTTTAGGTCCTGATTCAACATGCAACAAAAATAAAGCGAAAAAATCTCGCAAGTTGCATGTTTCGCAAACTTGTCTTTATAACTTCGGGTCTTTGACTTTTAAAACATTTTTTAGTGACACTTGAGTTCATTTGGCTTTGATTTTCTCCATTTTCCCCGTAAATTTTGAGCTTTTCGTTCACAGTTATCAGTTAACTGACCTCCAATACTAGTTTTAGAAACATCCCTGCGACCCCTTTCAGAATATAACATATTTTATATAATTGTGTCAGTTCTTAAAATTAGATCTGAAATTGGGCCAAGATTTCTTCTGAAACATCTTACTTCCTAATGTGAATGTATGTTCACTGGCCCAATATATATTTGTATGTATAATTTTGTGAAAACTGAAACTCTGAGTTTGAATTCAGTTGGAGACAAATCCACCTTCGTAGGCGATGATGAAATATCTTGAATCATCTCTACTTGCAAAAAATGTAACAAACTTAAAGCCAATAATTGATACAATTTCGAGTTGACAAATTACCATTTATAGCTCATTCAGCCGAACTGCAGAACGGCCAATAAACCTTTATTTATTTTTACCAGGAAATTTATATCCCTTTGAAGACTTTGAAAGGTTTTACCAATGTGCTACGACAAAAATTCAGACGAAACCTTCGGCAGAATTTTAAATTTATCATTGGGAAAACTTTTCTTCAAAATAAGGCCCGATGAGAAAGTTTGTGAAAGTTTCGAGTGAGATATGGTGTTGATAAGCACGATTAAAATTTTTCAAAGACAACAGAATTACACAACCCCGTAGGGCTCGTGCAATTTGGAGTCTTTAAAAAATTTTTAAGTGCTTAATTACACCAAATTTCGCGAGAAATTATGTTATTACTTATTAATAATTTACACGAAAAAGCATCAAAGAAAGTCAGAACACGAAATTTTGACAGCGCGCGCTGTTTGTAATTTGCACTCGTGTTGAAAGTTTGCACTCGTGTTACATAAAAAATGTAATCGTTTTCAGCCAATCAGAAGCGTGTAATTCTTTGATGTATACCATAAATGGCAAAATGGCATGATCTATACTATAACATAATGTATACTACAAATGGCATGATCACCGAAGTCGTCGAATGTCACGAGTTTTCCAATCTCAGGCGCAGTGAGATAAAAATTTCCTCTATCAATATAAGACTGTTTGTAAGTGTGGGGTAAAAAGGTGAACTTGTGTTACGACATTGGCATTTCTGCAAAGAAGCAAATAGGTGCCATTTTGAAAGATAAATTTTTTTAGTGTTATCCAAATCTTCAGGGTCGCTTCTCTTTCGAAGCTGGCTTCAAAACGATATTGCAGACTCCTCTGTGTGCTTCTTCAGCTGTTGTTTCGTATCAGCGAGTATTTCTGCAGCCATTTTAGACATTCTATTTTTCTCGCATGAAACAATAGGAGTTAGTATTAAGTATATATTCCCCACGAGTGCCTGATTTTTGTATCTAGGTGAAAAAGCCTGCTATCTATGAGTCAAGAGACTCAGAGGAAAAGGGAAAAAGAATGGGCTTATGGAAAACTGTTTCGCGGAATATTAAGGACGCAGACATGGACAGAATAACAGGATCGAAAAATCCCTCTGCATAGCAACCCTAAGAGACAGGAAATGATTTGTTTGTTTGTTTTTTCGAAATTGTGATAAAGATTAAAATCCGAACAATAGATTTTCCAAAAACTTTCAATTCAAGGAAAATTTTAAACCAGAAAAAGGCTTTATCCTGGGAAATTTGTCTGGTTTTGTATCTCTATCAGAGCACTAGTGAATGGGTGAACGCTACCGGCGTTTTTCAAATTTGAAGATGTAAGAAGGATTTGAAAGCGCGCATTATGAAGATTGCTTAATTCTCGGAAAGTCTAATTGACTCTTCTCTGGAGAAGAGCTCCCGTCATCACTTCCCAAAAGAGACACAACACTACTCGGAATAAAATAACCAAACATCGGCCGATGAAAGAATGAAACATTGCGGTGCTGCTTGGATCTAATGCTATTTCATTGGGTTACCAGTTTGCGTGGGTAGGTGAACCTTGCTGCTGTGCTCGTCTGTCCTTAAATGCGGATGTTAATACAATTAAAGGTGGTCTGGATTGTTGTCTTAATACTTCCTGGAAGCCATATTTTTCCACGGACATCAGCCTAATATCAATGGTGTTTGGATTTCCAAAGAGCATATTGCTCGCTTCTCATTCTCAATTAACCATAAAAACGCTTTCTACTCTCATTTACCAGGCATCATGTATGTAAGATGAAGATGCAGGGTTGCTTTCTTTTTAAAGATCCCGCGCGGCAGTGTTTAAATCAAACATGTAGTTGAATTTCTCTTGCATTTGTTATCAGTCTACGGTTAATTTGTTTCCGCCCTTTTATATTCCCTACATTTCATGGCCGCAAAAGTATTGGAGAGGGAGAATCTTTGCCAAGAAATAGGAGTTTTACTATTTCCTTTCGATTAGATGTGTTTTTTCGGCTGTTGAGGTTTAGATTTCAGGGGAAAAATTTTGTTAAGCCGGATGAAAATCGCGTTGAGTGTAAACTTGTCATTTTAAAAATTGTCAGCCTAAATGAAACTTTTTATAAAGTAAAGTGATATCAGAATTGGAACCTCTCAACGCTTCTTAAACTTTGATTTATGTCTCAGAAAATTACCGAAAACATCTCGAATAAAATTGCAGTCTTTGATGTATATACCACTAATTAAAAAACACACATCTTTTAAGATTTTGGAAAACGCTTTTATTTACTAAATTTTCCAAAGTCTGAATCACTCTGAATCTAATCTTTACATCTGAATGAACTTTCCGTGTGTTTCTTTGGTTTCAATGAACCAAAATGTAACCCATGGCTTTGATGTGTTTATCTCCATTATCCGGTGAACGAGCAGCCTCGTTTCCACACGTGTTATTGTCATCAAATTGCCCTCCTGTACCAAAGCCAATCCTGGAGTCGCAGGAGTCGCATTTATTCTGGTTGTTAGTAGCGATGCCGATTCTTGCTTTGGAGTAATGAGACTCGCCACACATAACATTAAATCCTTCCTTGTTACAGTCAAACTGTAACGAAGCCTTTGGGCCAATGAGTGTCTTCCACGAGTCACGACCCAACGAGGTGTTTCGGTACCTTCCGTCAGCGATCAATGCGTAAAGAGAGGTGGCCTTCATATTGATTACAATGAAGCTGATCTGTTCACCGATCTTCATACCGAGACAGATCTTTGAGAAGGATGTGCCCCAGTAAGTAGGCAACTTGGTCTCTTTTGAGTCGAATCCAGTCTCTCCTCCAGCAGTGTTGTATTCAGTTTTATCACTCCAGTAACCAGAATCATAGTGAAAGGTACTCTGGGAGAATAATTTATAAGATGATTTATATTTATTACTGGTTTTTTAATTATCCACCATATCATCGTGATCGTTTTTAGAAAGTTTGAGACGATCCCTCCCCCAACCCACTTGACATATAATATCTTTCCTCTCAGTCAAGGAGATGTCAGCCGGAGACATGAACAGAGAGCGGAAGTCGCCCTCGTTGTCAATAAGTCAGTCAGCACCTGTGGAGAAATATTTCTCAAGTGTTCGATCATGGCACACAATCGATAAAAAATCGATTCTGCATTGTACCTTGTTGCCGTTAATCTTCATGACTGGCGTCCATCCTCCATGTCCACATCCAAAATCTCCCATGTGACAAAGAACTTTAATTGGCTGTGAGCCCAGATGAAGGGAAACCAGTTTACTCGTATTTGATCTGTTAAAGTTGAGTTCGAGAAGGTAAGGAAGCAATTATTTATCTTTATTAAACAAATTTATAACATTAATATTTTCGCGGTAAACTCTATGAAACATTATATGCTGGTCCAAAGGGATTCCAACCGCCTGGTCACATCTGTGTCTTCAGCGTCTTAGGTGAGGAAATTACAAGATAAATCGGTTTAAAAGAGCAAGCAGTTATTGTCACTTACTTGGATGCATCATATACCTCCTTGCATGATTTTACAGCTGGAAGATAAAAAGATGATCTGAGAAATACATTATATCGCTAGAAACGGAAAAGAAGTGAAAAGTGTGGTTTTTAGGTAACAGCCTCGAAATGAATGTGTTCGAGCTCATGTTAGGGTTTGTATTCGAAATGGACTTCGAGTTGGTATCTCAAGTTGTCTCTAGTAAATAGTTTAGTCAATTCAGTTTAAACGCAGGTTAATGGTTTAATACCGCACAGTAAAACCTTTTTAGAGTCTGAGATGTGGGAAGGGTCTTCATCAGCTCCAAAGTGAAAGCTCTGCTTTCTTTTTGGAATTTATACATGAGCATCTGATGATATTTGAAGTGAGCTTGGTTGTAATAATTTGCAAATAATCATTCTGTGGCGGTGGGGGTTGTTACATGCACCCGTGGACCCCTTCCCTGAGCAATGCCTCTGAACTTTGGAGGTGTGGACTTATTCTGAGTAAAAATATAGAATGGTATTGCACAATTAAAAAACATAAAAAAAAGAAACGTTGTCAATGTCAGTGGAATCACAGCAAATTAAGAAAGCGTGCAAATCTTTCTCACAATATTCTCCGAAAAAGCCATTTTTACATACACATTCAAACGAGTGATCTCTGTGGCTTGTCACACAGCTACCACCGTTATGGCATGGGGAGGAAAAACATGGAGACTACCAAAAGAAGATGAAAAAAACTTTCACATACCACTCTCATCAATTGAATAGATACGAGTCACTTCTTCGCCTTTACGGCCAGAAATATTAAGTGACAAAGAACTTAAATTCATAGAAATTAAACTGCACTGTATTTTATTGTGTGTTGGAAAGAGCCCTACCATAATGGAAATGTGATGCGAAGTGCTATTTTCTCTGAATTCCTCAGGAAATCTATGCTTATGAGAGGACAGCAACTCACACCAAATCTTTGCATCGCGTTTCTTTGCCACCCGGGCCGCCAAGTTTATCGACCAGCATGAAGGATTCCTCAGGCATGAAAAGATGCATTCGAAGTCATCGAATGCCGCGAATGTTCCAACCTTAGGCGCAGTGAGATAAAAGTATTCGTCTATTGATAAAAGACTTTGTTTGAAAGTCTTGGATGAAAAGGTGAACTTTTGCTTCAAAACCGGTGTTCCTGCAAGGAAACAGGAAATATCAATGAAAACAATATTGCAGACTCACTGTATGATTCTTCAAATTCCGCGCCACAATATTTTAAACTATACCACTGGCTATGTCCACTCAGGAGATGATGTCTTGTGTGTATTTTCATAACAGCAGCGATGGCTGCTATCGGTGCTCTCTGAACCCTAAGACATATTTTAATTACGGACGATTTAAAAGCATGTTATTAAAGGAATGTTTGATTTGCCAATAGGCAAAAGAAATCTTACCTCCTGGAGGAGATGTCCCATCATCATGTCCCAAAAGAGACAACGGTACTCCGAATAACATGACGAAATAACGGCATATAAAACGATGAAACATTACGGTGCTCTCTGGATCTGATGTGGTTTGACTCAGTTATGAGTTGCGTGGGTGGAAGAACCGTGCTGCTGTGGTAGACTTTGTTCTTCTGCCCTTTTTCGGGGGGTATCAATGCAGTTTATCGAGATCTTGATAATATTTTACACACACTGAAATGCTCATTTAATTCCTGCGGACCTCGGCAGAATATCAACGTTTTCGGAATTTCAGAAAGCGAGGTGTTCGGTTCTTGTTGTTGCCTAACAGGAAAACGCTTTTTACTGACATTTACCAAGCGTGCTGCATGTGTAATTATGACATTTCTCCTCTTAACCTATATATCCCGCCGGTGATATAGCCTCAAAATTTAATTTTTTGCAGTGTTTAAATTAAACTTGTGAATGAAGTGCTCTTGCGCTTGTCATTCTACTTATTTGAAATAACAACAACTTTCTTTCCGTCCTTAAATGCAATCCTGAGCTACGAAAACAAGCCGACCGAACGTTTTAGTTTTCTTTTCGCGAATTTTTAGCTTCAAAAAAATTATCGACAGGATAAAAAAGTTAGAATTTGCCCTTTTCCTTTATATCAAATGAAATTTGTTTGGCTCTTGAAGTTTAGAAATCTGGTAAGAAAACGTTATCCCGAGCTGAGAAAATCGCTTTGAGGTGAGTTCCTAATAAACTAATCGAAGGTAAAAGATTATAATCTCGTGTCAAAAGGTGAAACAGCTTCTTTTTTTTTTTTAAAGATAGAAGGAATTTCATATCAGTATTGAAAACTATAATAGCCTTTTAAAATTTGATGTATGTCTCTAGTAGTTACCGTTTAAGCTGGCTGCACCGTGTCATTTAGAGTTGAGACAAATGAGTCACATTGTCACCTTTTCACTTATGATGTCAGTTACAAAAAGCCATTCAAGGAAGATTTTAAATTAAGATATGAAAAGGTTACCGGAGATGAAAAATTGTTTGCAATTGCTCCCTTACTGCTGAAAGCTAAGTATGTATATTTCATTAAATTCTTATTTCAATAAGGAAATTTTAGCCATAAGCATAGAAATCGTTCAGCTCCAAGGTTTAATACGTATATTCGCTATACTTCCCTCAGGTTCGCTGATCTAAAAAGAAATTGTTCATAGAAACGACTGTGATCACACGCGCGTGTATCATACGGGGCGTGCTTCAGATCACCTAAATTGCCTCAAGATACAAAACAAACCAAATGAAACGTAAGCATTACAGATGAAAGAAAATCCACCAATCCATCATTCCATCAACAATTAATGATTCAATTCATGAATGAATAAAAAAGCAATAGTTTATTATTTATTGTAATGGCACATTCAGGTCGAATTAGAAATTGTGAGTGTTTTTTTTCAACCCACATGTAAGTGGAGGTCTCGGAATTGAACCCAGGCCACATTTTTGGGAAATGCTTTTCTCAAAACCGTGCTATGCCTTTCACCTATATAAATCATTTAAAAAATCTATCTGGTTAGGGTAGAGTATGCAATGAACCCCTCTGATGCGTCTTTAATTCTTATTTTCGCTTAAGCATGGGGTGTTACGAAACTATTGATCAGCAGACCGCGGAACCTCCAGAGCCAGTGGAACCTGTGGAACCTTCGGAACCACCCGAACCTGCGGAATCATTAATTTTTGGAAAAAAAATTGTAATGAAATAAAATATAACCTAAAAATACCGTAATGCTGTTCGAAATTTCGTTTTCGGTTATAAAGGAGATAACGTTAAAAGATAAATATGTTTTTTCTCTACCTTGACGTCCAACTTCAGGAAGCCCAAGTTCCCCAAGTGAGCATCCGCGAATACGCCAATATATTCACGTTGTGCGATGGGTGAAATACATGGGTTTGCATGGCAATACTGAAACAGTCGCGCTCTGGACCTTTAACAGTTCTGGACTAGTTCTGAATAAAACCATTTTTACCTCGCTCAAGTGGTTGTTCCTTTGCATCGTGTAAATGTTTGGGCTGATTTAGGGCGGTTTAGTTCGGTTTTAGTTAATCTGCTTTGCCCTTTACATAATCCTTTCCGAGATAGTCTGTGAGTGACGCAAACCAAAAACGCTGTAAATTCGCTCTAGACACCATGATCGCCCCGAAATTGTACAGGTATCACGGGCGATGATGTTGATTTACGCTCATGTTCCTCATTACAAGGTTATGTACAACTATCACGCGCGTTTGAACACGAACTTTTGTATGCATTATCATCGACTCTCATCGATTATCATCAGCTATCATGAAAGCTGAAACTACCGTCGACTATCATCAACTATGATGATCGTTTTAACAGGGCTCAGAGGTTTGCTGAGAGCCCTCGGATGAGGCGTTATTCGAATATCACCGTACCCATAGCATTAGAGCTTTCAAATTTTTGTTCAATTAATAACAACACGGTAGGTGACGGCTAATTGCTCGTTATGACATTACGTACCCTTGTATTAGTTCTGTGAACGTCGCCATGATTAAAGTTGGACATCAAGGACATTTAAAACATATTTTCTTTTAAATATTCTTCTTTATACGCGAAAACAAAGATTCAAACAGCCTTAAGATTTTTTTTAGTTTATCCCACTACTTTTCTTCTCCAAAAAAAAGAAAAAAGGGAAAAAAAAATGAGGGTTCCATAGGTTAATCAGGTACCAGAGGTTCCAAAGGCTCCGCGGTCTGCTGATCCACAGCTTAGTAACACCCCTCAGCATGTTTGTTTTAAAATTAGGCTTAATATTACTTAACAGCCGTTAAGTCAACGACAATTAATATACGGACATGTAGTTGGTTTATTATATTCGACTGCATATGAGTAAAAATGTGTGTCTTTCCAAAGCAGCCATGCGTTTCAAGGAGTTGACAGCGATTTGCAAC
The DNA here is from genome assembly GCF_964200805.1 of Pocillopora damicornis. Classification (NCBI taxonomy): domain Eukaryota; kingdom Metazoa; phylum Cnidaria; class Anthozoa; order Scleractinia; family Pocilloporidae; genus Pocillopora; species Pocillopora damicornis. The sequence continues at coordinate 3,266,465 of NC_142676.1, forward strand.
CGAACGAAAAGAAAAACGAAGCTGGAAGTTGAACCCTTTGGAAAGCTCGAGTTATAAATAAACAATAGTTTATAGTAGTGGCACATTCTTGTGAAGCTTCTTTATTCTAATTCAGGTCAAATTAGAAATTGTGAGTGTTTTCTCTTAGCCTATATGTGACGGAAGGTCTCGGAATCGAACTCAGGCCACAGCTTTGGGGAGCTCCGCTCTCGAAACCGAGCTACATGCCCATGTAAGTCATCTAAAAATCGAACTGATTGTAGCAATGAGCATTTATAACAAAGCGCGCGTGCTTGCCCTATATAAGTCCCATTGAACCGCTATGAACAAAATCTTTATTTACGCACACCCGTGCCTAAATAAGATGACGTAAGAATTTTTGTTATCTGGCTTCAGAGTTTCCGTCCTGTTAAGCTGCAGCGCAGTTTTCCTTCTCTTTGAAATATGGAAGAAACCAGCGAAGAACTGCCCAACTTTTCTATCGGCATTAACCTTTTAGGTCCTGATCCAACTAGCAACATAAATAAAGCGAAAAAAACTCGCAAGTTTCATGTTTTGCAAATTTGTCTTTATAACTTCGAGTCTTTGACTTTTAAAACATTTTTCAGTGACACTTGAGTTCATTTGGCTTTGATTTTCTCCATTTTCCCCGTAAATTTTGAGCTTTTTATTCACAGTTATTAGTTAACTGACCTCCAATACTAGTTTTAGAAACATCCCTGCGACCCCTTTCAGAATATAACATATTTCATTTAATTGTGTCAGTTCTTAAAATTAGATCTGAAATTGGGCCAAGATTTCTTCTGAAACATCTTACTTCCTAATGTGAATGTATGTTCACTGGCCCAATATAAATTTGTTTGTATAATTTTGTGAAAACTGAAACTCTGAGTTTGAATTCAGTGGGAGACAAATCTACCTTCGTAGGCGATGATGAAATATCTTGAATCATCTCTACTTTCAAAAAATGAAACAAACTTAAAGCCAATAATTGATACAATTTCGAGTTGACAAATTATCATTTGTAGCTCATTCAGCCGAACTGCAGAACGGCCACTAAACCTTTATTTGTTTTTTACCAGGAAACTCACCTCCCTTTGCAGACTTTGAAAGGTTTTACCAATGTGCTAGGACAAAAATTCAAACGAAACCTTCCTTTTTTGACTTACAGCAATTTCAGGCACTTCGATTATGTAAAAAGGGGTGTTTAGTCTGTCGTGACTTAATGGCAGACTTGTCACTTGTTCCCTCGTAAAATACGGCTTGAAAGCACTTAGTCGGGACCTTGATGATTGTTACAAAGAGCATTTGCATGTGGCTAAAACCTTTTTCCGGTTTCTAGATATTCAAAGTTCGAGAAAGCGATTGTGAATCATCTGAAAGGGCGAAGGGTTAAATATCGTAGGTTTCCAATTATCAGCGAGGACTTGAAAAATCGGGAAAACATTTGGATCAGACAACCATTCTTTTGTTTGTTTTGGGTCAGTGTTAGTTTCCTTAAAAACCTGTTTTTTTAGCTAAATGATAAAAGCATCAATTTAATTTTCGCCACTTTAGCTGCCTGCATTAATTAGCGAAAAAGGAATAGGAAGTCTAAATAATGATGTTAAACCATTAAGTTTCCTTTACTCGTGTGCACCGAATATTCTTTGCTCCGCACATTGTTTAAAGGCATCTATTTTGGTCAGCTGTTTGAGTTAGTTTTGTCATGAGCACTGATCACTTCGGCTCATTTGAACTTTAAAAGCAACACAATTGTGCTATCTCAATTTCATACTTTATCTACTTGTTAAAATGTTTTTTAGGCTACTTTTCGTTCCTTTTTCTTTTCAGCCCCTCTCGTTCTTCCCACTAGTTTCAGCAAGAAGAAAATAATAATGATGACAAAAATTTATTGACTTCTTTGCCTAAAAAAAAAGTTTATCCCCACGACTTGTGCCGCAACTCAAAAAATGTCTGGTTTTCTTGATAATGTGTGAAGCTAATAACTCAACGGGTTCTAGTGAAAATTGCTTAAAAAACTAAAATATCATATAGGAAATAAAGACAATCAAACCTGTAAAAGATTTGGCTGCAAGAGATGCCAGGAAGAGCAGATGGAAAATTGTGAACATGATGGCTTCTGCGCGAGCGAACGATTAGTGGTCATCCACCAGGAGTGAGTCTGACGCTGTAAAGTGAAAGAAGTTTTGACTTCTGCTTGTGATATATGTTACCTTCATACGTTAGGTAATTTATATGATATTCAGCCGCTCTTGTCTTGGCTTGGTACACTTGGAAAATGTCACTGAAAGACAATGTCTTAATTTCCAGCTTTTTTTGTTTGTTCAAATGAAAAATCTGTCAGCAAGTAGCGTAAAATAAGTGCGACCTCCAATTTAAAAAATAATTGCGAAAGATGGTTTCTTTAACTTTCTTCTATGTGATCCGGGAGATAATTGGATTCTTAGAGCCGGGTCGCACTAATAGTCTGGGAGCAAATGTGGTCCCGTGTGAAGTTCGTGCTGAAAGCAAGCACCTAGTGTAAAAGTGTTCATTAAGACCTACTAAACATGAAAAGTTTTGGTGCCAGCTTTGCAACTTGCTCAGACGGCTTTTAAGGGGGGTTAAATTCTGATCCATGAAATCTAGCATGGAAACGAGGCTAAAACACATAATTCCTCATAACTTTGTTAATAACGGACGAAAATACACCAGACTTGCTCACATGATTGGGCATGATCCTCCCTGTTGGTTTATGTTAATTAACATAGGTCACGTGACCTTACGCATGAAAGCGAGGCTGAAACACATAATTCACTATAAATTTGTCAAAAAAATCCTTATCATGCCAAACTTGCTCACCTTAGTCAGTTAGACATCTTGCATCGATTGGTGCCACTTTGTAGTGTCACGTGACCCCATACATGGAAACGAGGCTGGATATATCTGGTAGCATCGTGTAGGATGGCATTTGTCCTGCCAAATGTATTAACAACTACTAGGCAGATACATATCTGGTTATCCGATTTCAGATATAAAAACTTCAACTAATCATTGTCCTATGGCCCATAGCACAGGGACAAGACGGATAAAGCAAATACTGCGGAGGCTCCATTTGAGAATTTATCTTGTACACATAATCAATAATTTTGCCAACTTATGATACTGGTTCCATGTATTCATTTTCGCATGTATATTGGAACAAGGGCAGAAAATGAAAATAGCGACCACTGCTGTTTTATAGATACAGTCATGAAAGTATTACTGAATATCTATATACATTGTTCTGTTGTCCATTCCTATGGAATTTCCTGTTCGACTTCGTCTTCATCATACTCATCATCACTTTCAGCATACTCGTTCTGGCAATCTTCAGAGCACAGACAGAGATCAGTACAGACAAGTCCGGCTTTTTGACACCGACAACGGTTGTTAGAGCAAGGGACTTGGCGCACTTGCATCGGACAAGCTGTATAATTGCCTCTGGAGCTGGTGGAAGATTTTTCATGACTGGTACCCACTTTCCATCTTCATCTTGCCATCCATAGCCTTCTGGTGAGGGCAACACCGGGTTTGCTACATGATCGTTGTTCCAAACAAGAAGCTGGTAGTGCGCTCTCAGTATGGCTTGATGGAGAGCAGCTTGTGTGGGCGGCAACCTCTCAGACTCAGCTTGATTTTTCTTAAAGAGGGACCATCTGAGGGCTTTGACAGTTTTGATGTCTGTCTTTGGTTGGTACATCCGAAAAACCAGCTGTTCCACTCCACGTCTTGTGCCGTCATCTGGCTGTTCCCCACAACCGAGGTTAGCAAGAGCTTGCAAGATAGGAGTGCTGGTGTTATCAAACTCATCCCAACAAATGGCTTTTCCCTTTCCAGAGAAACTCCCAGTAACATCTGCTCCGGTCAACGCATGAAACGCTGGCAGCGCAGCCGTCTTAGTGGGCCCAAGGGCGTCTGCGATTGACTTCAAGTTGATAACTCTACGACTACTGCCGGTTCCAGTAACAAAGCAAGGGTTGGAGCACAAATCTGGATACCGTCGGAGAGCCAAAACAAGAACATCAGTGTCAGGAGAATATATAGATAGTTGGGTAGCACCTTGAGCAGAGGCATCCAGAGCATGTAAAATAATCTTCGTGTCGGCTTCTTCTTGTGTACTTCGTAAATGCCTGACGTCTCTGTGCGTTGCCTCACATTCCGTTCCCCATGCCACAACGACTTGTCTCCCATTGCGAAATAGGATTGTAGAAATCGCTCATAATAAACTCATATAAGCCACACGAAATACATAATCATTGCAGCTTTTTAGCTTTTATTTTTTTCATTCAAATGCTATACATACAGCATTAATATGAATTACAATGAGTCAACGTTATTGTCCTGGATGATGTGTTCACCTTTGGCGTGTTTTGCAATCCAGCCTCATTTCCATGTATGGGGTCACGTGACACTACAAAGTGGCACCAATCGATGCAAGATGTCTAACTGACTAAGGTGAGCAAGTTTGGCATGATAAGGATTTTTTTTGACAAATTTATAGTAAATTATGTGTTTCAGCCTCGCTTTCATGCGTAAGGTCACGTGACCTATGTAAATTAGCATAAACCAACAGGGAGGATCATACCCAATCATGTGAGCAAGTCTGGTGTATTTTTGTCTGTTATTAACAAAGTTATGAGGAATTATGTGTTTTAGCCTCGTTTTCACGCTGGATTTCATGGGTCAGAATTTAACCCCCCCCTGAAAAGCCGTCTGAGCAAGTGGCAAAGCTGACACCAAAACTTTTCATGTTTAGTAGGACCTAATGAACACTTTTACACTAGGTGCTTGCTTTCAGCACGAACTTCACACGGGACCTTATTTTATGACATTTGCTCCCAGACTGTAAGGCGAATTCAGTTATTTTCCAGTTTTTTGCAAGTCAAAAATTGGCAATAAATTCGCGTTTTTCAAATTTTGGCGGCGGTGACATCAAACTAATATCCTTTGACCAAAACTCCATTGACTGATTCCTACGCCAATTGCAAATATCGTCATCGCACGCCAAATACAAGCTGACTAAAGTATTTTCACCCCAGTGAAATTTTATCCAGAGATATCCTGTTAACATGACAGCAAATTGGTTAAAAAACGCGATTGTTTGTTTTTCCTTAATTTGGAAGCATCGGGTCCATTGAAGATTGGCGAAAATTTTGGAACCACGTTATACGGAAGTCAGAAGCCTCAATCGTCTGTGCTGTAGACCGCATTCAAAAGTCTTGATCAAGGAAAAATTACAAAGACGAAATTTCACAAATACATTTTCTTTAGAAGTTGTGAAAAAGTTAAGGTAAATATTAATTTCATTGAAATTTTTCTCGACATCGTTGCCTTAACTTTGGCGAGTTTCGTTTTCTAATATATCAGCGGACGATTTGAGTCTCCCTGAGAATTGCACTCGGCAAAGAAAATAGGCCAAAGTAATCTTAGATTTAAAATTCTACATACAAAAGCCTCGGCAAAATTGAAGAGTGACCATTGAAAATGACAAGAATAAGAATCTCACACTATTACAGTTGAAAAGCTCTCTTTAATCTTCTTTCCATTCAAACTTTCGAATCGTTATGATTCCAACCCTAACCTTTTAAACGAGCGAGCTTTCTTTTCCTGACCATTTTTATTTCGTTTTGTTCTCAATAAACTAAAATGCGTCCGATTGCTTTGATGTGTTTATCTCCATTATCTATTCCGGAGCGAGGAGCAGCGAATAATATGTGGGCGCGCGTGGATATGGAATTTCTCTTCGAGTGTTCGACAATCCCCGAATGAAAATCGTAAAGTGTGTTGGCGCTAAGGTTCAAGATGAAAGAATGCGTTGAAACAATACAAAACCAAACGATGGGCGTAATTTTCAATATACAAAATTCTCCGGTTTTGACTTGTTCCTTGCCGACGGAAGAAATATTTCAGGTACACGGCTAAAATAGGTCAATTGTCGATTTTCGTTCTCAGCCGCGAGAAATGTCATTGTCAAAACCATTGAATACGTAACTTTCGGTTTTCCTTTCCGTTTGTTGGTTTTTTCCTCTTCTAGGAAAGTTTGAACGTCACTGTCTGCGAGCGATATTGATATTTTCAGTGTTTGAGCGGCCATTATCCGAAAAAATTCCGACAAACGACCTTGGATTGAGAATGGTAATGGCTTCGCCGTTTATTCATTAACTTGACTGAGTGGCGCGAAAGGAGAGTGACGTGTCAGTAGCAGATTGGCGATATCAAACACACGTGGGAAAATACGATATTTGTAAGATCTATGGTAGACTAAGGTATCCAGATTTTTTCTGGGTGAATTCCGAATTATCGAGTCTGAATTGGAGCGCTAGTTAGATTTTGAACTTCGAGTTGAACTTTTAATTGAACTTCAAGTTTAGGGTCAATGAAGATAACTCAGTTTATTCGCAACTTGACAATTTATTGCTGCACATTTAGACTAAATGAGCGTCTGAGATGAAACATGTTGCAAACTACAGTTGCAATCACAACCGCTGAGAGTGCCTGTCCCGTAATATTCGCCTACGAAGCTTTTTTTAAAGACATTCAAAAGTGTTATCTGTACAGCTTGTCACACAGCTACCACCGTTGTAGCACGGAAAGGGAAAACATGGAGACTAACGAAAGAAGGAAAAAAAAGATTACGGCAGAAATTTTAAATTTGTCATGGGGAAAACTTTTCTTCATAATAAGGCCCGATAAGAAAGTTTGTGTAATGTATACTACAAATGGCATAGTCACCGAAGTCGTCGAATGTCACGAATGTTCCAATCATAGGCGCAGTGAGATGAAATATTCATCTATCAATAAAAGACTGTTGGTAAGTGTGGGATGAAAAGGTGAACTTGTGTTCCGACACTGGTATTTCTGCAAAGAAGCAAATAGGCGCCATATTGAAAGACAAATTTTTTTTATTGTTATCCAAATCTTCAGGGTCGCTTCTCTTTCGACGCTGGCTTCAAACGATATTGCAGACTCCTCTGTGTCTCTTCTCTCTCTCCTCTCTTCAGCTGTTGTTTCGTATCAGCGGGTATTTCTGCAGCCATTTTAGACATTCTATTTTTCTCGCATGAAACAACAGGAATTAATATTAAGTATATATTCCCCACGAGTGCCTGATTTTTGTATCTAGGTGAAAAAGCCTACTTTCGTTGAGTCAAGAGACTCAGAGGAAAAGGGAAAAAGAATGGGCTTATGGAAAACTGTTTCGCGGAATGTTGAGGGCGGAGACATGGAAAGAGTGACAGGATCGAAAAATCCCTCTGCATAGCCACCCTAAGAGACAGAAAACGATTTGTTTGTTTGTTTTTTTCAAAATTGTGGTAAAGATTAAAATCCGAACAATACATGTTCGAAAAATTTTAATTCAAGGAAAACTTTAAACCAAAAAAAGGCTTTATCCTGGAAAATTTGTCTGGTTTTGTATCTCTATCAGAGCACTTGTGAATGGGTGAATGCTACCGGTGTTTTTCAAATCTGAAGATGTAAGGACGATTTGAAAAAGCGCATTAAGAAGATTGCTTAATTCTCGAAAAGTCTAATCGACTCTTATCCGGAGAAGAGCTCCCGTCATCACTTCCCAAAAGAGACAAAACACTACTCGGAATAAAATAACCAAACATCGGCCGATGAAAGAATGAAACATTGCGGTGCTGCTTGAATGTAATGCTATTTCACTAGGTTACCAGTTTGCGTGGGTAGGTGAACCTTGCTGCTGTGCTAGTCTGTCTTTAAATGCGGATTTTAATACAATTAAAGGAGGTCTAAATTGTTGTCTTAATACTTCTTGGAAGCCATATTTCTCCACGAACATCAGCCCAATATCAATGGTGTTTGGATTTCCAAAGAGCGTGTTGCTCGCTTCTCATTCTTAATTAACCATAAAAACGCTTTCTACTCTCATTTACCAGGCATCATGTACGAAAGATGAAGATGCAGGGTTGCTTTCTTTTTTTACCGCAAAAGTATTGGAAAAGGAGAATCTTTGTCAAGAAATAGGAGTTTTACTATTTCCTCTCGATTAGATATGTTTTTTCGGCTGTTGAGGTTTAGATTTCAGGGGAAAAATTTGTTAAGCCGGATGAAAATCACGTTGAGTGTAAACTTGTCATTCTAAAAATTGTTAGCCTAAATGAAATTTTTCATAAAGTAGAGTGATATCAGAATTGGAACCTCTCCCGGCTTCTTAAACTTTGATTTATGTCTCAGATAATTACCGAAAACATCTCGAATAAAATTGCAGTCTTTGATGTATATACCACTAATTAAAAAACACACATCTTTTACGATTTTGGAAAACGCTTGTATTTACTAAATTTTCCGAATTCTGAATCATTCTGAATCTAATCTTTACATTTGAATGAACTTTCCATGTGTTTCTTTGGTTTCAGTGAACCAAAATGTAACCCATGGCTTTGATGTGTTTATCTCCATTATCCGGTTCACGAGCAGCCTCGTTTCCACACGTGTTATTGTCATCAAATTGCCCTCCTGTACCAAACCCAATCCTGGAGTCGCAGGAGTCGCAATTATTCTGGTTGTTAGTAGCGATGCCGATTCTCGCTTTGGAGTAATGAGACTTGCCACACATAACATTAAATCCTTCCTTGTTACAGTCAAACTGCAACGAGGCCTCTAAGCCAATAAGTGTCTTCCACGAGTCATGACCCAACGAGGTATTTCGGTATCTCCCGTCTGCGATCAATGTGTAAAGAGAGGTGGCCTTCATATTGATTACAATGAATCTGATCTGTTCACCGATCTTCATACCGAGACAGATCTTTGAGAAGGATGTGTTCCAGTAAGTAGGCAACTTGGTCTCTTGTGAGTCGAATCCAGTCTCTCCTCCAACAGCGTTGTATTCAGTTTTATTGCTCCAGTAACCAGAATCAAAGTGAAAGGTACTCTGGGAGAATAATTTATAATATGATATAAATTTATTTCTGGTTTTTTAATTATCCACCGTATTATCCTGGGCCCGGTTGTTCAAAACCGCGATTAAACTAATCACCGATTAGGCCTAATCGGCGATTAAATTTCTTAATCGTGGGTTAGTTAATCGTTGGTTAAAAAACGGTTGTTCAAAGGGAGATTACTCGGTCGATTTACTAATCCGCGATTAAGCATAAAATGAATTATATTAATTAATTATAATTTATTTTGTGCCAGTTTACGTCATAAAATTGCCGGAAATTTATTTTTGTCAATATGGCTTCTCCAGCGAAGAAAGTGCGGAAAGCAAACTTTTCACCCGCTGAAATTTCCGTTTTAACGGAAAAATTTGAAGAAAATATGGACATTCTTCAAAGTAAATTTACCAACAGTATAACAAATGCAAAAAAAAACAAGATTTGGGAAGAAATCTCGGAGGCGGTAAACGCCGTCGGTGTGACAGCAAGATCAACGCAGGAAGTACGAGACAAGTGGAAAAACCTCCAGAGTCACGCAAAAAGAGAATTCAGTTCCTTTAAAAGTGAACAGAAGAAGACAGGTGGTGGCCCTGCTCCCCCGAACCCATCAGAAGCCAGTTTAAAAATAATAAACATGTTCAGTGACACACCGTCATTTACTGGGTTACAGGGGTTTGAAACAGGTAAGTTTAGAAATGGAAACATTATTGTAATACCTCTCAATGTCCATACCTTGCATAAAATGTATACTTCGCTAACAAACATAAAGCAAAGTGAAAATTAACGGACTTTAGACTTTTGTTTCTTTCTTATTTTCTTTTACATGTACTCCCATGTAAACAAAAAAACAAATGGCGCCGAAAAGTCTGCCTCGGCCCACTCTTCTCTTCTCGGCTTCAAATACAATCTGCCACTTGCGTAGAGGCGCAAAGCAATGAGGACTTGTTGGAGAGCGGAGAGAGGATGATTGCGGTTGGTTTTACGACGAAGATTATCTGCCAAAAGGTCGGTAATATACTCTATAGACTCCTTTCAAAAGCGATACCTTGCTCTTAATTCTTCGTCTGTATATCCATCTATCGTGAAACCGATGCTCCTAAACTCTCTTTTCTTCCTTTTTCTTCGCCCATCAACACCAACACAACCATACAACAAGTCAGCCATGTTGTGATTTTTATTTTTTAATCTGCCGATTAAGGATTTAATCCACCTAGCGAGCAGGGTTAGATTTAACCCTTGGTTTGATCGAAGGTTAGGAATAATCGAGCTTTGAACAACAGAAACTAATCGGCGACTTAAATTTAATCGGCGATTAGCCTATTTAATCGTGGATTAGCGCTAATCGCAGTTTTGAACAACCGGGCCCAGATCGTTTTTAGAAAGTTTGAGACGATCCTACCCCCCCAAACTATTTGACATATAGTATCTTTCCTCTTGGTAAAGGAGATGTGAACAGAGAGCGGAAGTTGCCCTCGTTGTCAATAAGTCAGTCAGTAACTATGGAAAAATATCTCTCAAGTGGTCGATCATAACACGCAATCGATAGAAAATCAATTCCGCACGGTACCTTGTTGCCGTTAATCTTCATAACTGGTGTCCATCCTCCATGTCCACATCCAAAATCTCGCTCCCATGTGACAGAGAACTGTAATTGGCTGTGAGCCCAGATGAAGGGAAACCAGTTTACTCGTATTTGATCTGTTAAAGTTGAGTTCGAGAAGGTAAGGAAGTAATTATTTATCTTCATTAAACAAATTTATAACATTAATATTTTCGCGGTAAACTCTATGAAATATTATTTGCTGGTCCAAAGCGATTTCAAACACCTGGTCACATCTGTGTCTTCAGCGTCATAGGTGAGAAAATTACAGGATAAATCGGTTTAAAAAAGCAAGCAGTTATTGTCACTTACTTAGATGCATCATATACCTCCTTGCATGATTTTACAGCTGGAAGATAAAAAGATGATCTGAGAAATACATTATATCGTTAGGAACGAAAAAGAAGTGAAAAGCGTGGTTTTTAAGTAACAGCCTCGAAATGAATGTGTTCGAGCTCATGTTAGGGTTTGTATTCGAAATGGACTTCGAGTTGGTATCTCAAATTATGTCTCCAGTAAATAGTTTAGTCAATTCAATTTAAACGCAGGTTGATGGTTCAATGCCGAACAGTAAAACCTTTTTAGAGTCTGAGATGTGGGAAGGGTCTTCATCAGCTCCAAAGTGAAAGCTCTGCTTTCTTTTTGGAATCTATACATGAGCATCTGATTGGTAGTTGAAGTGAGCTTGGTTGCAATAAATTGTAAATAATCATTCTGTGGCGGTGGGGGTTGTCACATGCACCCGTGGACCCCTCCTCTGAGCAATGCCTCTGAACTTTGAAGGTGTGGACTTATTCTGAGTAAAAATATAAAATGGTATTGCACAATTAAAAAACAGAAAAAAAGCAAACGTTATCAATATCAATGGAATCACAGCAAATTAAGAAAGCGTACAAACCTTTCTCGCAATATTCTCCGAAAAAGCCATTTTTACATACACATTCAAACGAGTGATCTCTGTGGCTTGTCACACAGCTACCACCGTTATGGCATGGGGAGGAAAAACATGGAGACTACCAAAAGAAGAAGGACAAAACTTACACATACCACACTCATCAATTGAATAGATACGAGTCACTTCTTCGCCTTTACGGGCAGAAATGTTTAGTGACAAAGAACTTAAATTCATAGAAATTAAACTACACTGTATTATAATAGTGTGTGTTGGAAAAAGCCCTACCATAATGGAAATGTGATGTGAGGTACTATTTTCTCTGAATTCCTCAGGAAATCTATGCTTATGAGAAGACAGCAACTCACACCAAATCTTTGCATCGCGTTTCTTTGCCGCCGCCAAGTTTATTGACCAGCATGAAGGATTCCTCAGGCATGAAAAGATGCATTCGAAGTCGTCGAATACCGCGAATGTTCCAACCTTAGGCGCAGTGAGATAAAAGTATTCGTCTATTGATAAAAGACTTTGTTTGAAAGTCTTGGATGAAAAGGTGAACTTTTGCTTCAAAACCGGTGTTCCTGCAAGGAAACAGGAAATATCAATCAAAACAGCGTTACAGACTCACTGTATGATTCTTCAAATTCTGCGCCACAATATTTTGAACTATACCACCGGCTACGTCCACTCAGGAGATGATGTCTTGTGTGTATTTTCATAACAGCAGCGATGGCTGCTATCAGTGCTCTCTGAACCCCAGGACATATTTTAATTGCGGACGATTTAAAAGCGTGTAATTAAAGGAATGTTTGATTTGCCTATAGGCAAAAGAAATCTTACCTCCTGAAGGAGATGTCCCATCATTATGTCCCAAAAGAGACAACGGTACTCCGAATAACATGACGAAATAACGGCATATAAAACGATGAAACATTACGGTGCTCTCTGGATCTGATGTGGCTTGACTCAGTTATGAGTTGCGTGGGTGGGAGAACCGTGCTGCTGTGGTAGACTTTGTTCTTCTGTCCTTTTTTTGGGGGTATCAATGCAGTTTATCGAGATCTTGTCAATCTTTTACACACATTGAAATGCTCATTTAATTCCTGCAGACCTCGGCAGAATATCAACGTTTTCGGAATTTCAGAAAGCGAGGTGTTCGGTTCCTATTGTTGCCTAACAGGAAAACGTTTTTTACTGACATTTACCAAGCGTGCTGCATGTGTAATTATGACATTTCTCCTCTTAACCTATATACTCGGCATCACGCCGGTAATATAGCCTCAAAATTTAATTTTTTGCAGTGTTTAAATTAAACTCGTGAATGAAGTGCTCTTGTACTTGTCATTCTACTTATTTGAAATAACAAAAACTTTCTTTTCATACTTAAATGCAATCCTGAGCTAAGAAAACAAGCCGACCGAACGTTTAAGTTTTTTTTTCGCGAATTTTTAGCGTCCAAAAAATTATCGACAAGATAAAGAAGTTATTTGACTTTTTCCTTTATATCAAATGAAATTTGCTTGGCTCTTGAAAACGTCATCCCGAGCTGAGAAAATCGCTTTGAGTTGAGTTCCTAATAAACTAATCGAAGGTAAAAGATTATAATCTCATGTCAAAAGATTAAACAGCTTCTTTTCTTTTTTTTTTTTCTTAAGATAGAAAGAATTTCATATCAGTATTGAAAACTATAATGACCTTTTAAAGTTTGATTTATGTCTCTAGTAGTTACCGTTTAAGCTGGCTGCACCGTGTCATTTAGAGTTGAGACAAATGAGTCACATTGTCACCTTTTCACTTTTGATGTCAGTTACAAAAAGCCACTCAAGGAAGATTTTAAATTAAGGTATGAAAAGGTTACCGGAGATGAAAAATTGTTTGCAATTGCTCCCTTACTGCTGAAAGATAAGCTTGTATATTTCATTAAATTCTTATTTCAATAAGGAAATTTTAGCCATAAGCGTAGAAATCGTTCAGCTCCAAGGTTTAATGCGTATATTCGCTATACTTCCCTCAGGTTCGCTGATCTAAAAAAAACTTGTTCATATAACAACTGTGATCACACGCGCGTGTATCGTACATGGCGTGCTTCAGATCACGTGAAATGCCTCAAGAGACAAAACAAACCAAATGAAACGTAAACATTTCAGATGAAAGAAAATCCACCAATCCATCATTTCATGAACAATTTATCATTCAATTCATAAATGAATAAATAAGCAAGAGCTTATTATTTATTGTAATGGCACATTCAGGTCGAATTAGAAATTGTGAGTGTTATCTTTCAACCCACATGTAAGTAAAGGTCTCGGAATTGAACCCAGGCCATATTTTTGGGAAATGCTTTTCTCAAAACCGTGCTATGCCTTTCACCTATATAAATCATTTAAAAAATCTATCTGGTTAGGGTAGAGTATACAATGAACCTCTTTGATGCGTCTTTAATTCTTATTTTCGCTTAAGCATGGGGTGTTAGGAAACTATTGATCAGCAGACCGCGGAACCTCCAGAGCCAGTGGAACCTGTGGAACCTTCGGAACCACCCGAACCTGCGGAATCATTAATTTTTGGAAAAAAAATTGTAATGAAATAAAATATAACCTAAAAATACCGTAATGCTGTTCGAAATTTCGTTTTCGGTTATAAAGGAGATAACGTTAAAAGATAAATATGTTTTTTCTCTACCTTGACGTCCAACTTCAGGAAGCCCAAGTTCCCCAAGTGAGCATCCGCGAATACGCCAATATATTCACGTTGTGCGATGGGTGAAATACATGGGTTTGCATGGCAATACTGAAACAGTCGCGCTCTAGACCTTTAACAGTTCTGGACTAGTTCTGAATAAAACCATTTTTACCTCGCTCAAGTGGTTGTTCCTTTGCATCGTGTAAATGTTTGGGCTGATTTAGGGCAGTTTAGTTCGGTTTTAGTTAATCTGCTTTGCCCTTTACATAATCCTTTCCGAGATAGTCTGTGAGTGACGCAAACCAAAAACGCTGTAAATTCGCTCCAGACACCATGATCGCCCCAAAATTGTACAGGTATCACAAGCGATGATGTTGATTTACGCTCATGTTCCTCATTACAAGGTTATGTACAACTATCGCGCGCGTTTGAACACGAACTTTTGTATGCATTATCATCGACTATCATCGACTATCATCGATTATCATCAGCTATCATGAAAGCTGAAACTACCGTCGACTATCACCAACTATTATGATCGTTTTAACAGGGCTCAAAGGTTTGCTGAGAGCCTTCGGATGAGGCGTTATTCGAATATCACCGTACCCATAGCATTAGAGCTTTCAAACTATTGTTCAATTAATAACAACACGGTAGGTGACGGCTAATTGCTCGTTATGACATTACGTACCCTTGTATTAGTTCTGTGAATGTCGCCACGATTAAAGTTAGACATCAAGGACATTTAAAACATATTTTTCTTTTAAGTATTCTTCTTTATACCCAAAAACAAAGATTCAAACAGCGTTAAGACTTTTTTAGTCTCTCCCATTACTTTTCTTCTCCAAAAAAAAAAAAAAGGAGAAAAATGAGGGTTCCATAGGTTAATCAGGTACCAGAGGTTCCAAAGCCTCCGCGGTCTGCTGATCCACAGCTTAGTAACACCCCTCAGCATGTTTGTTTTAAAATTAGGCATGTTATAACAGCCATTAAGTCAACGACAATTAATATACGGACATGTAGTTGGTTTATTATATTTGACTGCATATGAGTAAAAATGTAAGTCTTTCCAAAGCAGCCATGCGTGTCAAGGACTTGACAGCGATTTGCAACCGAACGAAACGAAAAACGACGCTGGAATTTGAACCCGGGCGTTTCCTTTGGAAAGCCCGAGTAATAAATAAACAATAGCTTATAGTAGTAGCACATTCTTGTTAAGCTTCTTTACTCTAATTCAGGTCAAATTAGAAATTGTGAGTGTTTTCTCTTAGCCTATATGTGACGGAAGGTCTCGGAATCGAACTCAGGACACAGCTTTGGGGAACTCCCCTCTCAAAACCGGGCTACATGCCCATGTGAGTCATCTAAAAATCGAACTGATTGAAGGAATGAGCATTTATAACATAGCGCGTGCTTGCTCTATATAAGTCTTGTTGAGCCGCTATGAACAAAATCTTTATTTACGCACACCCGTACCTAAATAAGATGACGTAAGAATTTTTGTTACCTGGCTTCAGAGTCTCCGTCCTGTTAAGCTGCAGCGCAGTTTTCCTTCTCTTTGAAATATGGACGAAACCAGCGAAGAACTGCCCAATTTTTCTATCGGCATTGACCTTTTAGGTCCTGATTCAACATGCAACAAAAATAAAGCGAAAAAATCTCGCAAGTTGCATGTTTCGCAAACTTGTCTTTATAACTTCGCGTCTTTGACTTTTAAAACATTTTTTAGTGACACTTGAGTTCATTTGGCTTTGATTTTCTCCATTTTCCCCGTAAATTTTGAGCTTTTCGTTCACAGTTATCAGTTAACTGACCTCCAATACTAGTTTTAGAAACATCCCTGCGACCCCTTTCAGAATATAACATATTTTATATAATTGTGTCAGTTCTTAAAATTAGATCTGAAATTGGGCCAAGATTTCTTCTGAAACATCTTACTTCCTAATGTGAATGTATGTTCACTGGCCCAATATATATTTGTATGTATAATTTTGTGAAAACTGAAACTCTGAGTTTGAATTCAGTTGGAGACAAATCCACCTTCGTAGGCGATGATGAAATATCTTGAATCATCTCTACTTGCAAAAAATGAAACAAACTTAAAGCCAATAATTGATACAATTTCGAGTTGACAAATTACCATTTATAGCTCATTCAGCCGAACTGCAGAACGGCCAATAAACCTTTATTTATTTTTACCAGGAAACTTATATCCCTTTGAAGACTTTGAAAGGTTTTACCAATGTGCTACGACAAAAATTCAGACGAAACCTTCGGCAGAATTTTAAATTTATCATTGGGAAAACTTTTCTTCAAAATAAGGCCCGATGAGAAAGTTTGTGAAAGTTTCGAGTGAGATATGGTGTTGATAAGCACGATTAAAATTTTTCAAAGAAAAGAGAATTACACAACCCCGTAGGGCTCGTGCAATTTGGAGTCTTTAAAAAATTTTTAAGTGCTTAATTACACCAAATTTCGCGAGAAATTGTTATTACTTATTAATAATTTACACGAAAAAGCATCAAAGAAAGTCAGAACACGAAATTTTGACAGCGCGCGCTGTTTGTAATTTGCACTCGTGTTGAAAGTTTGCACTCGTGTTAAATAAAAAATGTAATCGTTTTCAGCCAATCAGAAGCGTGTAATTCTTTGATGTATACCATAAATGGCAAAATGGCATGATCTATACTATAACATAATGTATACTACAAATGGCATGATCACCGAAGTCGTCGAATGTCACGAATTTTCCAATCTCAGGCGCAGTGAGATAAAAATATTCCTCTTTCAATATAAGACTGTTTGTAAGTGTGGGATAAAAAGGTGAACTTGTGTTACGACATTGGCATTTCTGCAAAGAAGCAAATAGGTGCCATTCTGAAAGATAAATTTTTTTAGTGTTATCCAAATCTTCAGGGTCGCTTCTCTTTCGAAGCTGGCTTCAAAACGATATTGCAGACTCCTCTGTGTGCTTCTTCAGCTGTTGTTTCGTATCAGCGAGTATTTCTGCAGCCATTTTAGACATTCTATTTTTCTCGCATGAAACAATAGGAGTTAGTATTAAGTATATATTCCCCACGAGTGCCTGATTTTTGTATCTAGGTGAAAAAGCCTGCTATCTATGAGTCAAGAGACTCAGAGGAAAAGGGAAAAAGAATGGGCTTATGGAAAACTGTTTCGCGGAATATTAAGGACGCAGACATGGACAGAATAACAGGATCGAAAAATCCCTCTGCATAGCAACCCTAAGAGACAGAAAATGATTTGTTTGTTTGTTTTTTCGAAATTGTGATAAAGATTAAAATCCGAACAATAGATTTTCCAAAAACTTTCAATTCAAGGAAAATTTTAAACCAGAAAAAGGCTTTATCCTGGGAAATTTGTCTGGTTTTGTATCTCTATCAGAGCACTAGTGAATGGGTGAACGCTACCGGCGTTTTTCAAATTTGAAGATGTAAGAAGGATTTGAAAGCGCGCATTATGAAGATTGCTTAATTCTCGGAAAGTCTAATTGACTCTTCTCTGGAGAAGAGCTCCCGTCATCACTTCCCAAAAGAGACACAACACTACTCGGAATAAAATAACCAAACATCGGCCGATGAAAGAATGAAACATTGCGGTGCTGCTTGGATCTAATGCTATTTCATTGGGTTACCAGTTTGCGTGGGTAGGTGAACCTTGCTGCTGTGCTCGTCTGTCCTTAAATGCGGATGTTAATACAATTAAAGGTGGTCTGGATTGTTGTCTTAATACTTCCTGGAAGCCATATTTTTCCACGGACATCAGCCTAATATCAATGGTGTTTGGATTTCCAAAGAGCATATTGCTCGCTTCTCATTCTCAATTAACCATAAAAACGCTTTCTACTCTCATTTACCAGGCATCATGTATGTAAGATGAAGATGCAGGGTTGCTTTCTTTTTAAAGATCCCGCGCGGCAGTGTTTAAATCAAACATGTAGTTGAATTTCTCTTGCATTTGTTATCAGTCTACGGTTAATTTGTTTCCGCCCTTTTATATTCCCTACATTTCATGGCCGCAAAAGTATTGGAGAGGGAGAATCTTTGCCAAGAAATAGGAGTTTTACTATTTCCTCTCGATTAGATGTGTTTTTTCGGCTGTTGAGGTTTAGATTTCAGGGGAAAAATTTTGTTAAGCCGGATGAAAATCGCGTTGAGTGTAAACTTGTCATTTTAAAAATTGTCAGCCTAAATGAAACTTTTTATAAAGTAAAGTGATATCAGAATTGGAACCTCTCAACGCTTCTTAAACTTTGATTTATGTCTCAGAAAATTACCGAAAACATCTCGAATAAAATTGCAGTCTTTGATGTATATACCACTAATTAAAAAACACATCTTTTAAGATTTTGGAAAACGCTTTTATTTACTAAATTTTCCAAAGTCTGAATCACTCTGAATCTAATCTTTACATCTGAATGAACTTTCCGTGTGTTTCTTTGGTTTCAATGAACCAAAATGTAACCCATGGCTTTAATGTGTTTATCTCCATTATCCGGTGAACGAGCAGCCTCGTTTCCACACGTGTTATTGTCATCAAATTGCCCTCCTGTACCAAAGCCAATCCTGGAGTCGCAGGAGTCGCATTTATTCTGGTTGTTAGTAGCGATGCCGATTCTTGCTTTGGAGTAATGAGACTCGCCACACATAACATTAAATCCTTCCTTGTTACAGTCAAACTGTAACGAAGCCTTTGGGCCAATGAGTGTCTTCCACGAGTCACGACCCAACGAGGTGTTTCGGTACCTTCCGTCAGCGATCAATGTGTAAAGAGAGGTGGCCTTCATATTGATTACAATGAAGCTGATCTGTTCACCGATCTTCATACCGAGACAGATCTTTGAGAAGGATGTGCCCCAGTAAGTAGGCAACTTGGTCTCTTTTGAGTCGAATCCAGTCTCTCCTCCAGCAGTGTTGTATTCAGTTTTATCACTCCAGTAACCAGAATCATAGTGAAAGGTACTCTGGGAGAATAATTTATAAGATGATTTATATTTATTACTGGTTTTTTAATTATCCACCATATCATCGTGATCGTTTTTAGAAAGTTTGAGACGATCCCTCCCCCAACCCACTTGACATATAATATCTTTCCTCTCAGTCAAGGAGATGTCAGCCGGAGACATGAACAGAGAGCGGAAGTCGCCCTCGTTGTCAATAAGTCAGTCAGCACCTGTGGAGAAATATTTCTCAAGTGTTCGATCATGGCACACAATCGATAAAAAATCGATTCTGCATTGTACCTTGTTGCCGTTAATCTTCATGACTGGCGTCCATCCTCCATGTCCACATCCAAAATCTCCCATGTGACAAAGAACTTTAATTGGCTGTGAGCCCAGATGAAGGGAAACCAGTTTACTCGTATTTGATCTGTTAAAGTTGAGTTCGAGAAGGTAAGGAAGCAATTATTTATCTTTATTAAACAAATTTATAACATTAATATTTTCGCGGTAAACTCTATGAAACATTATATGCTGGTCCAAAGGGATTCCAACCACCTGGTCACATCTGTGTCTTCAGCGTCTTAGGTGAGGAAATTACAAGATAAATCGGTTTAAAAGAGCAAGCAGTTATTGTCACTTACTTGGATGCATCATATACCTCCTTGCATGATTTTACAGCTGGAAGATAAAAAGATGATCTGAGAAATACATTATATCGCTAGAAACGGAAAAGAAGTGAAAAGTGTGGTTTTTAGGTAACAGCCTCGAAATGAATGTGTTCGAGCTCATGTTAGGGTTTGTATTCGAAATGGACTTCGAGTTGGTATCTCAAGTTATGTCTCTAGTAAATAGTTTAGTCAATTCAGTTTAAACGCAGGTTAATGGTTTAATACCGCACAGTAAAACCTTTTTAGAGTCTGAGATGTGGGAAGGGTCTTCATCAGCTCCAAAGTGAAAGCTCTGCTTTCTTTTTGGAATTTATACATGAGCATCTGATGATATTTGAAGTGAGCTTGGTTGTAATAATTTGCAAATAATCATTCTGTGGCGGTGGGGGTTGTTACATGCACCCGTGGACCCCTTCCCTGAGCAATGCCTCTGAACTTTGGAGGTGTGGACTTATTCTGAGTAAAAATATAGAATGGTATTGCACAATTAAAAAACAAAAAAAAAAGAAACGTTGTCAATGTCAGTGGAATCACAGCAAATTAAGAAAGCGTACAAACCTTTCTCACAATATTCTCCGAAAAAGCCATTTTTACATACACATTCAAACGAGTGATCTCTGTGGCTTGTCACACAGCTACCACCGTTATGGCATGGGGAGGAAAAACATGGAGACTACCAAAAGAAGATGAAAAAAACTTTCACATACCACTCTCATCAATTGAATAGATACGAGTCACTTCTTCGCCTTTACGGCCAGAAATATTAAGTGACAAGGAACTTAAATTCATAGAAATTAAACTACACTGTATTTTATTGTGTGTTGGAAAGAGCCCTACCATAATGGAAATGTGATGCGAAGTGCTATTTTCTCTGAATTCCTCAGGAAATCTATGCTTATGAGAGGACAGCAACTCACACCAAATCTTTGCATCGCGTTTCTTTGCCACCGCCAAGTTTATCGACCAGCATGAAGGATTCCTCAGGCATGAAAAGATGCATTCGAAGTCATCGAATGCCGCGAATGTTCCAACCTTAGGCGCAGTGAGATAAAAGTATTCGTCTATTGATAAAAGACTTTGTTTGAAAGTCTTGGATGAAAAGGTGAACTTTTGCTTCAAAACCGGTGTTCCTGCAAGGAAACAGGAAATATCAATGAAAACAATATTGCAGACTCACTGTATGATTCTTCAAATTCCGCGCCACAATATTTTAAACTATACCACTGGCTATGTCCACTCAGGAGATGATGTCTTGTGTGTATTTTCATAACAGCAGCGATGGCTGCTATCGGTGCTCTCTGAACCCTAAGACATATTTTAATTACGGACGATTTAAAAGCATGTAATTAAAGGAATGTTTGATTTGCCAATAGGCAAAAGAAATCTTACCTCCTGGAGGAGATGTCCCATCATCATGTCCCAAAAGAGACAACGGTACTCCGAATAACATGACGAAATAACGGCATATAAAACGATGAAACATTACGGTGCTCTCTGGATCTGATGTGGTTTGACTCAGTTATGAGTTGCGTGGGTGGAAGAACCGTGCTGCTGTGGTAGACTTTGTTCTTCTGCCCTTTTTTGGGGGGTATCAATGCAGTTTATCGAGATCTTGATAATATTTTACACACGCTGAAATGCTCATTTAATTCCTGCGGACCTCGGCAGAATATCAACGTTTTCGGAATTTCAGAAAGCGAGGTGTTCGGTTCTTGTTGTTGCCTAACAGGAAAACGCTTTTTACTGACATTTACCAAGCGTGCTGCATGTGTAATTATGAAATTTCTCCTCTTAACCTATATATCCCGCCGGTGATATAGCCTCAAAATTTAATTTTTTGCAGTGTTTAAATTAAACTTGTGAATGAAGTGCTCTTGCGCTTGTCATTCTACTTATTTGAAATAACAACAACTTTCTTTCCGTCCTTAAATGCAATCCTGAGCTACGAAAACAAGCCGACCGAACGTTTTAGTTTTCTTTTCGCGAATTTTTAGCTTCAAAAAAATTATCGACAGGATAAAAAAGTTAGAATTTGCCCTTTTCCTTTATATCAAATGAAATTTGTTTGGCTCTTGAAGTTTAGAAATCTGGTAAGAAAACGTTATCCCGAGCTGAGAAAATCGCTTTGAGGTGAGTTCCTAATAAACTAATCGAAGGTAAAAGATTATAATTTCATGTCAAAAGGTGAAACAGCTTATTATTTTTTTTTTTTAAAGATAGAAGGAATTTCATATCAGTATTGAAAACTATAATAGCCTTTTAAAATTTGATGTATGTCTCTAGTAGTTACCGTTTAAGCTGGCTGCACCGTGTCATTTAGAGTTGAGACAAATGAGTCACATTGTCACCTTTTCACTTATGATGTCAGTTACAAAAAGCCATTCAAGGAAGATTTTAAATTAAGATATGAAAAGGTTACCGGAGATGAAAAATTGTTTGCAATTGCTCCCTTACTGCTGAAAGCTAAGTATGTATATTTCATTAAATTCTTATTTCAATAAGGAAATTTTAGCCATAAGCATAGAAATCGTTCAGCTCCAAGGTTTAATGCGTATATTCGCTATACTTTCCTCAGGTTCGCTGATCTAAAAAGAAATTGTTCATAGAACGACTGTGATCACACGCGCGTGTATCATACGGGGCATGCTTCAGATCACGTAAATTGCCTCAAGATACAAAACAAACCAAATGAAACGTAAGCATTTCAGATGAAAGAAAATCCACCAATCCATCATTCCATCAACAATTAATGATTCAATTCATGAATGAATAAAAAAGCAATAGTTTATTATTTATTGTAATGGCACATTCAGGTCGAATTAGAAACATGGCCAGAAATCTGTGACAGTCAGCGGTTTGAAACGGGGGCTCGTGTATCGAAAAAAATTCCTACTACGCATGCGTTCTTGCATCAGATTACATACAGCAAATTATGGCGAGCGGCGTAAGGGATTCGAGCAAGAATAGCCGCGGTTTATTTCTTCAATTACACAATGTTTCTTCTGCGGACCTTCTTTGGGATGAAAAAAAAAGTAGAAAAAGGAAAGCTAATGTTTCTTCTGATTATTTTGCCGTGGAAAGGTTAATCTCGAGGAGGACATCACATGGAACGGTGAGTTCACAATTTGCCCTGGTCTACGATATATGTCATTAATTTTCTTACATGCTAAAGTTTTATAATTAAAATCTTCAGGTTCAATATTTGGTGAAATGGAAGGGATACAGCGCGTTTCATAATAGTTGGGAAGATGAAGATAACTTGACTACCGATCTTATTAGGTATTTATTGTTGTATCATTTTTTCAAACTGTACTTAAATTACCATTACAATTGAACATGCTGAAATACGGAATTAACAAGAGAGATGCACTCGTATAAGTTCATTTATAGAAAGGTTTATACTTAACTAATTTTTTTTCACCAATAATACACGCAGTGATTGCTGCTTTTCTTTTTCTTCTGCCTTTGCATTGCTTTGAGTATTACTTGTTCATAGACAACCCCTCTTACAATGTTTCCATTTTCATTATTTTTCTTACAGAACTTATGACAAGCCAATTGTTGATAAAGAGAGGCTAACTCGAAACGTTGATAACCTGAGGTTATCAGTCCTCTTTAAATTAAGAAGTAAATCAAGGTCTAATGCTATTTTGGACTTTGATCATGATTGTTTTCGTTTTTTGTTTTATGGTAAAGGAAGGGAGGGAAGGGAGAAGGGGTATACTTTGTTAGATAAGGATGATTTTAAAAAATGTGATTTACCAGAAAACTGGGATAGGGTTATTGATTGTAATGGGGATGGGGTAAGGGTTAAATATCCATTTAAAATTAGATTGTTTTTAGCAAAATCACCAAAAACATATTCTATTATAAATGGGAAAATTCAAGAAGATCAGAGAATGTTAATTGAGAGACTATCAATTGATTTCAGTCGCCAACCTGTAACTATTCAATCATAGATATTATAAACAGAAAGTGAAATTGAAATTAACTGTAATGGCTTTAGGGACTGTAAGGGGTTCCACCTGAACGCAAAAGCTGATAAGAATATGACCAACAAGTGAGTTGAATGTACAAAATATACATGGCCCCTATCTAATAACCCTAGGCTTAATCCACAGTATGAATTTGCTTGAAATTGCTTTTATTTACAAAGTTAATTATAATTTTGTTGAGTTGATGTGTTTTCACTGCACTCTTTGCTTGTCATGTAGCTTTTCATGTGAGTTTGTTTATATAATTTTGAATGTGTAAGGGAGTCCCCCCTTAGAGTAACTAAAGCCATTTCATGCTCCCAGAATACTAAATATTCCATATTTTCTCATTGACAAATTTCCTCCAGTTGTTTAATTAGTTCAGCCTTGGTTTTGTTGCTGAATCCTCTCGCATTTCTCTTCTTTAATTCTTCTTTCAATTGCTTCACTGTCATATGAGAACAGCTAGTGTCAGTGGTAGTGGACTCAGGGAGGGGATGTTCATTTTGAGCTTCAATAGATTGCTGGAGAGGATCTTGACTTAAATTTACTCGTGCCTTTTTTCGGTTTTCTTTAATTTCAACATCCCAGTAGCTCTCCTTGCGCTTCATGTAATTGCGTACTTCCCGCTCGTGTTCTTTAAGCTCCCACTGACGTTGCTCTTTTCGCAGAACATCTCCTGCAGAATCCCACTTGTTGGACTTTCTCAGAATTATTGCATGTGCTACATCATTGTTCTTTTCAACTCCTTGCCCTGTAAATATTTTGACTGAGTGGTGGAGCTCAAAGAACTTGGGAATGTGTGCAACCATAATGTGCATGTATTGGGTAACTCTGGCTTTCTCATACCCTTCTCTTTTGCCATTTAGACTGACAAAAAGAGAAATCCACTCTTTGGCTTTCATGAAAAATTCTGTGGGGTCTTTCTCAGGGTTCCAGTCATTGACAACTTTGTAAATTTCTGCAAACTCTGTCTAGACTGCAACCACAGTTGATGCTGTTTCTGGGTGGAGAATGCTATGTAGCTTACTGGGAAGGTCAGCTAAAAGGATCTTTTTGTCTTTTCCAAAGAGACTTGTCCAGTCATGTTTCCCGCTGCCTTTCCCATCTGCATTTCTTTGTTCCCACGCATCAAAAGAAACACCACAAGATTTGATTACCCTAATAAGGCTTTTTAGGTGTAATCCTGTTGCTGCCCCCTTTTTATGGTCTAAGTCATCATCTTTATCCCAGTCAAGGCACTCCTGCACTAGATTTCCAATCAAAATATCTGTGATTCTCAGCATTAAGTGCAGCTTGTCTACCACTATACGATCCAGTGGTATATTTAGTATAGGTTGTTTATCACAACAGTAATTATCTCTGGATTTTTTAGACATTTCAAACATTTCTTTCAGTGTTCTTGCTAAGGGGGGAGTGTTATAACTTGTATAGTCATTGTTGATTCTCCAGCGATCATTTTTGTGTGTTTTACACCAGGCACAAGCATAATTAGATGTTGCCCCCTTCAGTCCAAGCATCAGTAAAATAAATTTATAATCACCACCAAGATATAATTCAGTTTGAATCTCTTGGCCATCCACATTCATTTTACCTTTGGCAGTCAAGTCATTTACCTCATTGAATAAACTCTGGAATGACTCTTTTATTGTGTGGTAACTCTCGGTTCCATTGACTATGCCAAGAGTTCTGTTTCCTTTTGCAGACATTACGGACTCCTCTGTTTGCAGAATGGAAAATGAAAGTAAAATAAAATTTGAATTTCTTGTCATTCTGGCACCATCACCATTGATTTTGATTTTGATTTTATCAGTGATGGGGTCAAAGTCACTGTTTTGCTTCAGGAAATCAGAGATATGTATTTTAAACACTGTTTCAGCAGAAGTTACTTTGGCCCCTTCAAACTTAGCATTTAGAGGTTCAATTTTGCACATTTTGTTCAGTTGATCACTGCATTGTTTGACCAAGTAGGACCTTGGTAGACTATCAGTGATCATGGAAATTTCGTGGTAAAATGAATCCCCCACACAAAATTTGTCCAGTAAGAAGAGGATTTTTTCAACATTCTCTTTTTCATGTGTGGACAAGGTACTATACTTTCTTTCTCCTGCTTGAGTGGGTAAATCTTGACAGTTGGGTTTACTTGTTATGTTGTGAACCACATCACTGTCTGATTCTTTGACAGTTAACCCAACTAGTTCAACACCAAAGGAAGAGCAGAACCAGAGAGCAGCTTCAGCTCGTGAAATAAAAGTTTTCAAGGTCCTGAACTTATTTTTCACAGTTGAAAGAGGTTTTCCCTGGTATGAACTAACTCCCACAGAATTTTCCAATGATGCAATATAATCTTCAAGCTCTTTGTTTGTTTTCTGGGTTTGGGTTTCATTTTCCTTTTGGTTCACTGCCAGCACCATTTCCTTATAGATTCTTTCCTTCTCCAACTCTAAATCTTCATAGGCCTTTTTCCAATCTTGTAGCTCATTTTGTATGTTTTCAATTTCTTGATAGAGTTCATGTACAGGTTTTGTTTGACCCTCCATAACATGAAACTTTCGGACTCGGTTATCCAACTCTTTTCTTGCCCTGCCCTTAGTTTTTTTGTAATCTAATGAAATTTTATAAGCAATATTTAACAAAGCTTCATCGATTCCATCTCGTATATTTTCATCATCGCTAAAGGCAAAGCATTGCCCGAATGTGCACTTTTCCACCAAATCTATGTAGCTGAACCTTTTTGCCGTGGGTGAGTTTTCTGCTGCGCTTGTAGAAGGAGAATTTGCCTCTATCTCTTCACATCCGCTTGACAAATCTTGACCGGAAGTGTCACGCGACAGAACGTTTCGTTCTTGAACAGTTTTATGCCATTCTCTAAAAAGAGGATAAGGAATTTCCAAAGTAAAAAGCACTCTTTTCTCTTTTTCCCTCGCCTCATATCTTAATTCCGGTTGAGTGAATTTGATTGCATCCTTAAAACGCGAGCAACATTGACTAAATTCGTCGCTCATTTTACTTGCAAATTTTCGGAGATTGTGTAACGCCATTGCACAATTTATTAAAGGCACGGTTACATAGGTCAAGTAAAGCATTTTGGGATTCAAGATGGAGGACGAATGGCTAGAAACTACGGTTGACGGTCGACTAAAAACATGGCGTTTTCCCGAAATTTTTCTTGGGTTTTAAAAATGGCGTCACATTGAGAACTATTTAGCAGTATTTGGGCCGTTTTTCCACCAAGTTTGGAACCGATTTAGTGGCTTCAATGGCTCCTATTTTTGCACTATAAATGAAGTTTAGCATGTGAACAAATCAGTTCGATCTGGAAGAACATTCCTGTGTACCCGTGAAGTGGGTTGATTTTCGACAATTTATGCTACCTTCGGACAGTTATTAAGAAAATGTATGGCGGAGTGCGAGGATTTCTACGTCCAACAAAAATTGCTTCGGGAACCGGTTTAACACATGCAAATGCACACAGAGCACGCAGCGAAAGGTTGTACATATAATCCACTTTATTTTGCGATCTGGAAGAACTTGTCTCCTCTGGCGGTTGTAACACAGGAGCAATTATTAAAAGAAGGTTAGCTGAAAGCGCACTGTTTTCCTTGTAGTGATTTTGCGACTCGTTTGTAACCTAAGACCGAGTTCGACATCGATGCGCGTGCGTGGCGGCCATGCTGTCACGGATTTCTGGCCATGTTGTGAGTGTTTTTTTTCAACCCACATGTAAGTGGAGGTCTCGGAATTGAACCCAGGCCACATTTTTGGGAAATGCTTTTCTCAAAACCGTGCTATGCCTTTTACCTATATAAATCATTTAAAAATCTATCTGGTTAGGGTAGAGTATGCAATGAACCCCTTTGATACGTCTTTAATTCTTATTTTCGCTGAAGCATGGGGTGTTACGAAACTTTTGATCAGCAGACTGCGGAACCTCCAGAGCCAGTGGGACCTGTGGAACCTTCGGAACCACCCGAACCTGCGGAATCATTAATTTTTGGAAAAAAATTGTAATGAAATAAAACATAACCTAAAAATACCTCGACGCTGTTCAAAATTCCGTTTTCGGGTATAAAGAAGGTAACGTTAAAGGAGAAATATGTTTTTTCTCTACCTTGACGTCCAACCACAGGAAGTCCAAGTTCACACAGTGAGCTTCTGCGAATACGCCAATATGTTCACGTTGTGCGATGGGTGAAATACATGGATTTGCATGGCAATACTGAAACAGTCACGCTCTAGAACTTTTAAAAGTTCTGGTCTAGTTTTGAATAAGAACAAATTTACCCCGCTTAAATGGTTGTTCCTTTGTATCGTGTAAATTTTTGGGATGATTTAGGACAATTTAACTCGGCTGTAGTTGATCTGCTTTGCCCCCTACATAATCCTTTCCGAGATACATCTGTGAGTGACGCCAACCAAACGAATCCACTGGAAGAAAAACGCTGTAAATTCACTCTCAAACTCCTTGATCGCATCGAAATTCTACAAGTATCACGAGCGATGATGTTAATTTACGCTCGTGTTCCCCATTGTGGGTTACGTACAATTAACTGATTCCAGCCTTAAGTCCGGTTCAAACGGTCATGATAGTTGATGGTAGTTTCAACTATAGCGCGCGTTTGAACACAAACTCTTGTATGCGTTATCATCGACTGTCATCAACCATCATCAGCTATCATGTATTTTGGACATCTTCAAATTTGACGTGATAGTTGATAATAGTTTTTGGTTTTTTGAACGAGAAGAATATAAGGAATGATAGTTTTTTCGGTCACCAGCTTTGCCACAAACGGGCTCAAATCGAAATGGAAAATGGTCAAATGACTAAAATGGCTGTAAAAATTTCGCAAAATGGTTCGTATTTCATTCTCATCATCTTCTGGTAGGCTTCAGTGTCTTCAACTCGTATTCTCTTGACTAAAATTTCAAATTCCACCGGGAAATTGCTGACCTCAGCGTGCGCCATATTTGTTTAAAATTACGCGGTTCCGCGGTCTGCTGATCCACAGCTAAGTAACATCCCTCAGCATATTTGTTTTAGAATTAATGTGTTATATCAGCCGTTAAGTCAACGCTAAAAAATATACGGACATGTAGATGGTTCATTACATTTGAC
Organism: Pocillopora damicornis; assembly: GCF_964200805.1. Lineage (NCBI taxonomy): Eukaryota > Metazoa > Cnidaria > Anthozoa > Scleractinia > Pocilloporidae > Pocillopora > Pocillopora damicornis. The sequence continues at coordinate 3,295,284 of NC_142676.1, forward strand.
TGCAGATGAGTAAAAATTTGAGTCTTTCTGAAGCATTCTCCCAGATATTGCGATTGGTAAGAAGTAGTGTTTTTCGCCAAAAAATTCTTGGCTTGTTTCAGATAATGACTTTCACTAAGTTTGTCGAAACGTCAGACACTGTTTTTATTGTTACTATTTTTTTTTTTCATTTTTCATTTCATACGCTTTTTTCGAATACTGTTGTCAAGAACAGCATTTGTTTTATTACAATTTAGGGCAATGAAACCTTCTGCTAAGTTATGAAAACCACTCATTGTAACGCGAATTCTACCCAAAGATAGATGTTTAGAAATGTCGAAGATCCTTTGTAAGGTAGACCACCTAGATTTACTAGTAACCTAACGGTGGTCTGGCGGCGTGCATCACCAGTGATAAAAATTCCAATTTCTCAATATCGCTATTTTGAAAACAATTTTTTCTTTATGGATTTCAGAGAAGCCCATCGTTAGTTGTAAAGTAATTTAGTAGGATGCAAGGAGTAGCTCTATTGGGTAGTACAGCTCATTCCGAAATTAAGAAACTGCGATGCTGCGTCGGTGGGAGAGTATAACAGGGTAATTTAGTTTTATCAACTGAGTTGATAACGAAAATTGGCCACCGGAAAGAGTTTCAAAGCTGACGTTTCGAGCGTTAGCCCTTCGTCAGAGCCATTGATTCCGAAATTAGATCTATTTGCGACCGAAAGTAACCTGCATGTCATTGAAATGTATAATCTGCAACATGAAAGGCGATCAGTTGGATGAAATCTGCCTGCGTGATGCCAAAGTTAATAAAAGTAAAATAGTAATATTAATAATAATGAAAAGAGATACGCAAAAAAAAAAGCAAAAACTAAAAACATATTACTCGTTTTTCCAATGTGTAGGCAAATGATAGAGAATCGAACGTTTTCGTCAGCGTCTTGTATTTCGTTATTTATTTATCACACATAGAAACAAGGTCAGTGACTCTCCTATTTCATAAAATGTTGATCTCTCCTTAAAACGTTACAATAATGTACCAGGTTTCAGCGGAAATTCACACAAGCTTATCTTAATTCAACATTTCATTTCACGCACAGAAATGTTCTGCGCCCTCTCGGAAAAAAAAGTTAATCACCTTTGCTTGTCTCAGAGCTTCATTGTAACCGTCAATCTTCCAAATAAGAGTTGTTGTGTGCAATAATTCCATGGCTTCCTTTAGCTTTGATTCTGTGTTGTTCAGCTTGACTTCTCTAAACCCATACTTCACTTCTGTTTCACGCAAATTGACGCTAACTAAGTCAAGATGGACTCTTGTGGCAGATTCTAGATGAGATTCTGCTGCTTGTCGTTGAATCTACAAGAATTGAAGAATCTCTTATTACATATCCTCTTCAATACAGTACTCGGATTTCTTGTCATCAAATGTTAGTTCCAGGGAGTCATTAAATGAGTTTGGTCAAATACTGAGAGAATTTATCGGTTTTTATTCTCAAACAGATGAAAGTGGACAGTGGGACTGTCTATTTCAGCTGTGAACATTTGAAATATGGATTTCTACATGAAGTTTTGAAAACTGGGAGAACAAGAATTTCTATTTTTCGCATTAATTTCAAGTGGTTCTGTTCCCGAAGTCTTTGAAGCCCAAAATCACGGCAATTTTCCATTGGTAGCCTTTATGCAGCAACCTTCAACACGACACGTAAAAAAAAAAAAAAAAGTAGGAAGTGGAGGGAATTTCTCTGTGTGGCGTATAGTTAATCAGCGTTACTTTGGGAACATTTGCTTGATGCAATATAGCTCAGAGTGACTAGAATGCGGTTGCATGCATAGATGTATGGACTGCTGGATTCATATACTTCCTGGTGATTTCATTTATCTTGGAAACAGCCATGTAACACTTTACTCTAAACATCTACGACTTTGTTTTTTTTCACCTTCGTTTGACAGCTCATATGCGCACATGGACAGGAAATTATACTTAGCAGACATTCTTCTTCACTGTGAGTTGAAACCTGAATCACGTAAAACAAATGAATAAATTCACGAACAAAAGGGATGGAAATATTCGTCGAACATCGTCTACTTTTTGCAAAGTTAAACGAATATTCGTTTGTACCTTTGGTTGTCGGTTGCGCGTATCTCCCGACTGATAAACAAAGGGTAGTGCCGCGTAGTTTTAAAAGGAATCCGTAGTTGAAGATAAGTTTGGTCATTTTAAAGTAGAGTACGGGTATGGATAATATACAGAAAGAGAGAATTACCAGAAAAAGGATTGGCCACTTTACAGCGCTGGAATTAACTTGATTTAATTTTCAAAGCAAATCGGACAAATCTAAATCTTGGCTTATAGCACTTTTACCAGATTTGTGGCATACAGTGTTCAAATTTATTTTGAAGATGCTGATAAATTAATAAACAACATATAAATCTTACTTTCTTTGAATTGGTTTCTTTTGAAGCTGAAAGAAAATTTATCCATCGGGTTACGAGCTCTTGATTACTTCTTAGACTGTCTTCAGATTTTCCACGAGGAAAATTTTGAGAATGGGTCGCTTAATGATACGCTAGTTCGTGGTAGTTTAAGCAATTTTTTCTGAGGTGAAAAATTTTTATCAATTACTCGTTGAGGAGGTATTGATAGCGGCGGATGTCTATCGCTGTTTCATCAACCTTCGAAATGTTATATAGCTGACAGCATTAACTATTTTAATGATTGAAAATTGATTTGGCAAAATATTTCATGCTTTTAATGATCTGGTTATGATGCCCTGTTAAAGGATGTAAACTTTAAGTGGGAGGGATAATGAATATCAATAAGAATATGTATTGAAACAGAAAACGAGATTACAAGGATCCATTATCAGAAGGATTTTGTTTATCATAAACTTGTACCTTCTGATGTATTCCTCAAGGCAATCTTTAAAAACTCTGTGGCCACATCTCGTTTGAATTGGCTCTTTAAGGGGCAAATGACATATCAAATACTACAAATCTTGATCAACGGCTTCCACAAAGTCCTCGTCATAGCCTTCTGGGCGGTGTTCATCTGTTGTAGATTCCGCCATGATCAAAACCTTCGGTATATAAATCAGACAACGAGCCCTTCAAAATACACGTTGATTTGACCTTTGATACAAATTGTTGATGTAACGAATCATATATGATCTCCTGACCGCTGAATTCACGAAAAATCTGCTTTTGTCTCGCAATCGTTGTAACGTGCTCCTCTTAACCAACATAAGAACACAGAGCACCTTTCCAGTCCGCAAATCGGCATGTTTCTTTTTATCAGTTCCTGGTGTCAGGTTTGCCTATACCTGAGCTGAGCAGAATATTATCTGTGTTAAATGTTTTGGAAAAAGTGAGCGTAGCTCAGTGAGAAGACAGCTCACAAAGGAGGACATAAGTGTCTATGCTTTTATCGATTGGTCGATGTGGACTAAAAAGGATTTTCTAATGCTTCCCATTAATCTAAACGTTTAATTAGGCGGCATTAAAATATCTCGTGGTTTAATATTTTTCCTCGCAGTGTCATGAACTCTTTTTATTCGTGATATTTGAAAGGTGTTAGCGGTGGATCGGAGGCGGGAGTAACCGAACCGAAAGCTGGACGCGTTGAAATTGCAATGTTGATTTCCGCTAATCAGAAGTTTGCTTCTCAGGTCGTTATGAGCGCTACTTAAGCAGTAGTGAAATTAAAGCCTTAAAAAGTTAGGCTGGTATCGGATTTGAACCTATGACCTCTGCGATACCGGTGTTCCTGTGTTCAGTCAGTCTTGTACCAGTACAGGCTAACCTTTTCACAAAACTGACTGGTGAACGGTACGAAAGCAAGGCAAAATGTCGAAAATCAAATCGGCATCTGAGCCTTCGGAGGCATTTACAGTACTGCTGCGTGCGAACTGAGCGGGAAAAATCTGCACTCCGAATGACTTTGACTACTGACAATTTATTTTTGGGTGTTTTTCGATAAAGCTACATAGAGGAAAATTCTTCCCTTACAAGTAGATGTAGAAATAAAGGGGTAAAAGTTTTGATCGATTCATCTCCATATGACAAAACGAATTTGTTCAAGCAACGCACTTCCCTCAAGTTTGCTTTTTTTTTCAACAGATAGTTTAGATAGTTTAGTTTAGATAGTTTAGATAGTTTATTATCAAGAACCTTGCAGCCACAGGCTGAATTACGTTTGATTTACAATAAAATATATACTACAAAAAATACATGGCTAAGAAGAACTAATTAAAAAGACAAAAATATATAATTAAGAGGAAAACAATATTACATCATTGCTTTATGGACATAGTGATGGATAAAACTATTTCGAGTACGAATGGTGTGGAGGCGCCGTGTAGTAAAAGAGTGCTGACTCCTTAAATTGACTTCGCACTCATTCTTGGGAGGTAGTAAGCTATAGAGCTTGTGCAAGGGATTAGACAGGATGGAATTAAAAAGCTTATCACATAAGAACTCGCGGCGGTTGTGTAAGGGAACTAGACCAGTCAAAAGAAGCGCCTCATTGTACGAACAATCTGGATAGATAATACGTAAAGCTCGCCTTTGACATCTCTCAAGATCTACTGAAAGGTATTGCGGGAGGCTATGATGATAAACAGGGCATGCATATTCAGTGACAGGCCTAATACAAGTCAAATAGAAGAGCAAAAGTTCCTCCGACTTGACTTGTGCACGCTTAAGCTGACGCAAAAAATACAGGCGCTTGTTTACTTTCTTTACAACTTCGGATACGTGATTATTCCACGTAAGATCGCAAGATATCTGCAAACCTAAGATCTTTGCTTGCTCTACACACTCTAAGTCCTGATCATTAACCTTAATTGGATCAAAGTTCTTTCTAGAGTGACTGAATGTTATGCGCAGTTCCTTGCACTTGGTTTCATTTAATTGGAACTTGTCAGCAGAAGCTTGCGTCGCGAGTTCGTCAACCGCTTGTTGGACTTTGCTGACCTCAGACTTCATGACTGTTTCAGAAATAGTGGAAACAGTCATGAAGTCTGAGGTCAGCAAAGTCCAACAAGCGGTTGACGAACTCGCGACGCAAGCTTCTGCTGACAAGATCCATTTTATCTAATGTCTTTTCAAAGTCATCACCTACACCACCGAAAATTGTCGCATGAAAGTACAGAGAAGAGAGCTCAACCAGCACGTGACCGTTACGTGCCAGTGGAGAATTCTTAAATGCGACTACTGTTGTGAGCCGCACCTAGAGTGTCGCATGCAGGTAGGTGTTACCTAACTGGGAGACAAGGTTCCCATAGTTAGTATCCAAATGAAGTAATATGCATTGTTTTATCCGTTTTTTATTAAAATGTTTTAATATTTGTCCATTTTTATGAGATACCTATTCAGGAACACATCGAAAAGCGCAGCAAGTTTCCAGTAACTTGTCCCAACAACTGCGGTCGTTCAGTTCTCAGAGAAATGGTAAGAACACAATTTAATCTAAAAGCAATTTGGATTTATTTGAATACGGCGCTAATAGCAGGTTTTTAAAATCAAAATTAGATCATAGGGAGAACACATGTTATATATCAAATGAATGATAACGCGACCGCTTTTAGCTTGGTACATTTTGAAATTAGTCAGAACTTGTGCACTCATCATTCCAGAATAGTTGGTACCCAGGAGTAAACCAAAATGTCGTCACGTCACGTCACGCAATCTTTGAAAAAAACTGAAACTTTGGTCGTTAAAAAGGTACTCGAGGCAAATCTTATTTTGCCTTTTTAGGACCTAAAACGAATTTCGCTTTTTAAAAAATTAGCTTTGGAGCTCTGCTTGTGAGATCTGTCGAATATAAATTTTGCCTGTCAGTCAACCTTTATTGAAATTGTTTGAAAGTGAGTTGAAAATGCAAGCAAATAGTGATGAACGGCCGAGCTTTTTAACGCCATATTACTGATGCCGGAATTTATATTTAGAGGATAGAATAGACCTTGACCTTTTGGATGATAAGGAATGAAATTTACAATCCATATACGGACTTATCCCTCAGTTTTCCGTTAAATCACAGGTTCCAAATCATATCGTAGACGATTGTCATCTGTCAGTAATCCCTTGCCCTTATTGTGAGATGGGATGCGAAATGCAGGTATGTAGACACATACGTACAGGCCAATGTCTTTTAAAAGTTTTGATATTTTAATAATGTAGGATTGCAACCGTTTTGCAATTAAGTGTTTGTTTAATTAGCTTATATATTATTCACTGAGGAAGGAAGAGCCAGCATTTTATTTCCATGGTTAGGGATGAAACATCTATAGCAAATTTTATCATTTGTTTTTGTTGTAGGTTCGGTGACGAGAAGTAGACTCGCATCTTCATTCTTCCGTGAAAAGTTACGTGACAGCAGATAAGTTAAAAGAAACGAATGTCAAACTCAACAGCGCGAAGGAGATTACAAATATCCTGATGAAAAACCTTAACTTCCTTCAGAGACGCTATAAAGAATCATCACCTTTCACTGTAATTTGATTGCAATACCATTTGTTTGTTAAGAGGATCCACAGTATACGGTCCTCATAGCCTATATTCATCGGTGCTGTAAAGCATGACTGTAAGTTTCTTATCGTAAAAAAGGTTGTGGTTTGTCATCGTTGTTAATTACACTTTCATCAAAAGAGAAATGTAATCGTTTGTCTCACGATGTGGTCACTTCGGATGTGGATCGCCACGTTTTCACCGCATACTGCTTATCTTCTTTAGGCGATGGGGTTTGAATTGAGTACGCGTAACCTTTATGCTGCAGCTGTTGTGCATTGTGTTGCTGGAAAATTCAGTTAGGACGAAGATTGTGTCATGCAGATAACTTTATTAGATATGCAGATAGTGAAAATCTCATGACATAATTCTACATTATCGAGTTTTCCCTCGAAATCGGTGCTGTTGTCAAGTTTTACTTTCAAATGTATCGGCGAACGATTTGAGTCTTACCTAACAATTACTTTTGCCAAAGCAAATGTGCAAGCAACATTGCTGCCTAACGAGACAATCGAAAAAAGACTCAAATAAAATTGAAAAGTCATGGATGTATACAACGAAAAAAAAAACATCTTTTAAGATTTTTGAAAAAGCCTTTTTTATTAATAACTAAATCTCTCTGAATCTAATCTTAACATTTAAATAAACTGTCCGCGTTTTTCTTTGCTTTCAATGAACCAAAATGTAACCAATGGCTTTAATGTGTTTATCTCCATTATCCGGTGTCTGCGAAGCCTCGTTTCCACATGTGTTAGAGTCATCATATTGCCCTCCTGTACCAAACCCAATCCTGGAGTCGCAAGAGCGGCAATGATTCTGGTTGTTAGTAGCGATGCCGATTCTTGCTTTGGAAAAAACAGACCTATCACAGATAACATTGAACCCTTCTGTGTTACAGTTATGCTGCAACGAGGCCTCAGAGCCAATAAGCTTCTTCCACGTGTCACGACCCAATGAGGTACTTCGGTATTTCCCCTCAGCGATCAATGAGTAAAGAGAGCTGGCCTTCATGTTGATTACAATGAACCTGATCTGTTCACCGATCTTCATACCGAGACATATCTTTGAGAAGGATGTGTTCCAATAAGTAGGTAACTTGGTCTCTTGTGAGTCGAATCCAGTCTCCCCTCCAGCGGTGTTGTATTCAGTTTTATTACTCCAGTAACCAGAATCATAATGGAAGGTATTCTGGGAGAATAGTTTATTATATGATATGAATTCATAACTGGTTTACCACCGTATTATCCTGCTCGTTTTAGGACAGTTTGAGACAATTATAATATTTCTATTCCCAAGTTAGCTTTTTGTTCCGCACCAGAATCTACTTTAAAATTGCTTTCAGTTAGCAAGAAGAGGCAATGAATATAAGCTGGTGATCATGAAATATGTATGACTTGGTGAAGTAACGTGTAACATTATTTCGTTATCAATAGTCATACAGTGTCAATCGGAGCCAATTTAGGGAGCAGTCATTTTTCATCACCAGGGAGGGACTAGAGGAGTTTTATCGTGTCACTATGATATATTTGATTCCCCTCTCATTGGCGGTCAAATTTATGTGGTTCCCCCTTTATTCTGTGTTAGTGACAATTGATCCCCGCTCGTTCCCCTCGAAAACTATGTGATTCCCAAAAATCCTACGACCCACCCATCTCTCCTCCCCCCCCCCCCCTCCCCAACCAATTTGAAAAATAGTGTCTGTCCACTTAGTCAAGGAGATGTCAGCCGGAGACACGAACAGAGAGCGGAAGTCGCCCTGGTTGTCAATAAGTCAGTCAGCACCTGTGAAAAAAAATATCTCTCAAGTGGTCGATCATGACACGCAGTAGAAAATCAATTCCGCATCATACCTTGTTGCCGTTAATCTTCATTACTGGCGTCCATCCTCCATATCCGCATCCAAATTCTCCCATGTGACAAAGAACTGTCGTTGGCTGTGAGCCCAGATGAAGGGAAACCAATTTACTCGTATTTGATCTGTTAAAGCGGAGTTTGAGAAGGTAAGGAAGGCATTACCCCTCTTCATTGAACAAATTTATAACTTTAATAATTTCGAGGTAAACTCTATGAAATATTATTTGCGGGTCCCAAGTAATTCCAACCGCCTAGTCACATCTGCGTCTCCAGCGTCATAGGTGAGGAAATTATGGGATAATTCGGTTTGAAAGGGGAAGCAGTCATTGCCACTTACTTGGATGCATTATATGCCTCCTGGCATGATTTTACAGCTAGAAGATAAAAAGATGACCTTAGAAATACATTACATCGTTAGGAACGGAAAGGAAGTGAAAAGTGTGGTTATGTGATAGCAGCCTCGAAATAAATGTGTTCGCTTAATGGAGAGGCTCTTGTGAAAGTGGCAAGAATTTATTTGGAAAATTGTGCTCCTCTTAGAAGTATCCTCGATGCGCGAGGAAATCGCAAACTATCGAATCTGGATTCGATCTCGTTTAGAGTCTGAGTTCTGTTTTCCAATTTGGAATTCCTACACTAGCATCTGATTGATATTTGAAGTGAGCTTAGTTGCATTAGTTGTGTATATAATCATTCTGTAGGACTGGGGATTGTCATATGCACCCGTGGACTCCTCCCCTGAGCAATACCTCTGTACGTTGGAGGTGTGGGCTTATTCTGAATAAAAATATGAAATGGTGTTGCAAAATTCAAGACCAGAAAAAGAAAAGGAAAACGTTGTCAATATCAATGGAATCATAGTAAATTAAGAAAGGGTACAAACCTTTCTCGCAATATTCTCCAACAAATCCATTTTTACATACACATTCAAACGAGTAACCTATGTGGCTTGTCACACAGCTACCGCCGTTATGGCATGGAGAGGAAAAACATGGAGACTACCAAAAGAAGAAGGACAAAACTTTTACAAACCACACTTATTGATTGAATAGAGACGAGGCACTTCACCTTTACGGCCGGAAATGTTTCGTGTCGAAGAATTTAACTTCATAGAAATTAAACTACTCTGTATTACGATAGTCAGTGTTTTGGAAAAAGTCAAGTCAATTTAGATAACAAAACAAGCCCCACCATAATGGAAACGTGATGTGAAGTCCTATTTTCTCTGAATTCCTCAGGAAGTCTATGCTTATGAGAAGACAGCAGCTCACACCAAATCTTTGCATGGCGCTTCCTTGCCACTGCCAAGTTTACTGACGAGCATGAAGGATTCCTTAGGCATAAAAAGATGCATTCGTAGTCGTCGAATGCCAACGATGTTCCAATCTTAGGTGCAGTGAGATAAAAATATCCATCTATTGATAAAAGACTTTGTCTGAAAGTCTGGGATGAAACGGTGAACTTTTGCTCCAAAACCGGTGTTCCTGCAAGGAAATAGCAATTGTAGACGTCTTTTCAAGTTTGGCAAAAATTTTACAGGGTTGCGCCGCCTTCGTAACTGGCTCCAAAACAGTGTTGCAGACTCACTGTGTCATTCTTCAAATCCTGTGCTAAAACATTTTGAACTATACCATTGGTTATTTCCACGAGATGATATCTTACGTGAATGTCTATAACAGCACCGATGGCTGCTATCAGTGCGCTTTGAATCCTAAGACATATTTCAATCGCAGACGAATTAAAAGCGTGTAGTTAAAGAAATGTTTAGCTTGCGTATAGGCAAACGAAATCTTACCACCTGGAGAAGACATCCCATAATTATATCCCAAAAGAGACAACGGTACTCCGAATAACATGGCGAAACAACGGTATATAAAACGATGAAACATTACGGTGCTCTCTGAATCTGATGTGGTTTGACTCAGTTACCAGTTGCGTGGGTGGGAGAACCATGCTGCTGCGATAAACTTTGTTCTTCCGTCCATCTTTTTGGTTATCAATACAATTTATCGAGATCTTGTTTATCTTTTACACTAATTGAAAAGCCTATTTAATTTCTGCGGCACTCAGCAAAATATCAAAGTTTTTGGAATTTCAGAAAGCAGTGTGTTCGGTCATTATTATTGCCTAACAGAAAAACGCTTTTTATCGTCATTTACCAGGCGTGCGGCGTGTGCAGTTAAGACCTTTCTCCTTTTAACTGATATACTCGCCAGTAATGTAGCCTCAAAATTTAATTTTTTGCTGTGTTTGAATTAAACTTGTGAATGAAGTGCTCTAGACTGATCTGAAATAACACTTTCTTTCCGTCCTAAAATGCAATCCCGATCGAACGTTCAAGTCTTTTTGGCAAATTTCTGAAAGCAAAAATATTAGCGACAAGATCAAGAAATTGGAATTTGACTTTTTCCTCCATATCAGAGTTTGGAGTTTTGGAAAGAAAACGTTCTCCCATTATCCTGTTTTCCTGAGCCGGAGAAAAATCGCTTTGAATCGAAACTTTCCAGTTTTGGTGATAAAAAAATTGAAAGCATGAGATTTTAATTTCTTGTTGAAAGACAAAACGATTTTTTTTTGAAAGGTAGAAGCAATCAAATATCAAAATCGTTAACTTAATAGCCTTTTAAAATTTGATTTATTTCTCCGGTAATAACCGTTTAGAATGGCATCACCATGTAATTTAGACTTGAGACAAATGAGACACATTGTCAGCCTTGAGGAAAGCTGTCACTTTTTCACTGAATGATGCAGTCACAAAATCCCAATCAAGGAAGTCTTTAATAAAGATATCAAAAGATAACCGGAGATGAAAAAAATCGTCTGCGATCACTTCCTCACTGCTGATAGCTAACTTTCAATATATTTCATTAACGTCTCCTTTGAATAGGGAGCTTTCAGTTTCAAGAGCGAAAAAGATTTAAAACGCTTATTGTGGGATTAGCCCTTAATCCTCTTACCTACCAACCGCGCTCGACTTATAAATATCCTAATGTGATTATGCAACAGTTCAGTTGACCTCAGGCCCTGCTCTTGTGAGCTCCTCTGCTCATTAAATATATAGCTTTAAATATATACTTGGCCTCCACTCTTTCTTTCGCCTCCGATAATCGCACACTTATATTCATCACACTGCCTTCAATTTCCCTAATTTTGAAAGAAATTTTCATCGAGGCGAATTTGAACGCCCGTGCTTAATACAGTGCGTGCCTCACATAAAATGCTTCGAGAAACGAAGCAAAAGGAAAAAAAACAAAGAAAACATTTCAGATGAAATGGAATAAATCAATCAATCTATCAATCAATCAATCAATGCATGAATGAATAATTAAACACCAGTTTTTAGCACTGGCCAATTCACGTAAGGGTTCTTTGCTCCGATTCCAAGTCGAATCAGAATTTTAATAGGAGTGTTTGTTTTCAACACAAAACACACACAACCTGTCTCGTTATCGGACCCAGGCCAAGGCGTTTGTAAGTGTACCTCTCAAAACCATGCTGTCTCCGTTCCCCATTTGAAAGAAGAAATGATTAAGTGAAAGCATTCTAATGGTTCGATGTTCTGGATTTTACAGCCAGGCTAACCTAACAGAGAAAGAGACATTATTCGTAACAGAGAGTTTAAAAGCTTAAAGCAAGTTACTGAGAGAAAAACCCGACTACCTCGACAACAAGGCAAAGGTAAGCAGCCGAACCAGTGAGGCATGACACGAAATAAAAGAACGAAAAAAGAGTCATCTTTTTGCTTGTATATTATTTATTAACTTTTTTTATGACTATGTCAATATTTTTCAATTGTTTACACCTATAGGCTAACTTTTTCGGCCCTTGAACGGCTATCGATCAACCCCATTGAGGCCCTCTATAAAAAACCAGTCAAGAAATTTGCGAAGGTCATATTTAAAAGATAAGTCTACTTTCAGACATGGTTTGATGCTACTCTGGTTTGCAGATTAATGAATGTAATCGAAGAAGTTACAATTCAAAGACCCAATGTTTCGACACTCCTGTCTAGGTGATCTAAACGCTACAACAAGGGGTCCTTTTATATGATCACTAATTAGCGGTCTTTTTTCTGACGAGGTGTAAATAAGTCTACTTTTTTCGCTAAATAAGGACTTCACGAAACGAGCCCGAACTCAGTTAGACGGCTTGCTTATTTCAACCTGTAGAAACAAAGTGTCATCCACAATATAACGTCTGGTAAAAAGTGCTTGATGAGATATGAAATTCACAATACCCCTCCCTCTGCTTTCGTCTGTGACAGGCGTTGCGAAGTTTGAGATATTTTGTTCGAAGAGCTCCGCAGTCTCGTTCCTCCGTTGGTCGAGATCTGCCTGTTGATCGATCAATGTAAACTTCACTTTCTTAGTGAAAGGCCAGGGTAGTATTGCGTCATATTCACCTTTTATTACAATAATGAACACCGATAGTTGGCTAGTTCGCTGGTCATTTGGGGAGATTTGAACTTTTAGCTTGTAGCCGTAACGTCCGGTTCCATTTTTCGTGTAGAACGGATCGCTATTTATAGTCTGATTCCGTCCTGCCATTGCTTGTCTAAAAATCTCACCGAAACCATCAATCTTCCAGACGAATGTAGTTGTGTCCAGCTCTTCTTTTGTTCTCTCAAGTTGTAATCTTGTCGCCTGAAGCTGACTCCTTGTTTCTGCTAACTCAACTATTGTCTTCTGAAACCTTACGCATACTAAATTCAAATGAAGGTTCACAGCAGTGTTAAGATGAGATTCCATGGCTTGTCTACAAACCTAAAATAAAACGTTTTTTTCATGGTCATCATTTTTACCAAAGCGTATAAGTCAAGATTTTCAGCAGTTCCCTTTTGAAGTGTCAGAATCGATGAATGAAAGAAATATTTTTTTGTCACCGAAATGACGACCTCACAAAGTTCGATCAGATTACCTACTGAATCAACTAAGGAACCAAGGCTCTTGGTGATCTTGCACTAGATGCAACTGTCACAGACACACCAGTTTATTTTGAAACGAGGTTTAAAATGAAAATTAACTTCACACTAATGTAAGAAAGATGAAAGCGTGGTGAGAAACCCCTTTCTACTTCTAGATTCGTAGCCTCAAGTATGAAATGAATTGTGAAAGTGCAGCTCTTAAGAGAGAGGAATGCTTAGCAGATCATGTAGGGTGATGAACTTCTTCAAGGCACGACCCTACATGTTTTCACATGTTCCGTAAATCCTCCTCGGATCCTTATTTCACAGGAGAAGACTTGAGGGTACGGGCGTGGTGGGGACTTCCTTGTTAGAAGGAGTGATATATGGAAAGATATATGCTTGATTATTTTGGAGCATCTACACACCTTGAGTGTTACACAAAGTGAGAAATCCAACCAGAAAAATCTTCTTATATCGACCGTCGACGAAATGGTATAAAAAGGCACAAGATCTTAAGATCTCTCTTTCTCCAACTTCTCAAGCGAGAGAGACCACGGAAAAGCTTTTTTTTCAATCCTTTCTAACTGATCTCCACTATCATTTACTTACCGTAGCTTCACAGCCCATGCCTGCATACGGACAGGAGACTACGGTTAGCGGACATTGGTCTCTGACGTGAGTAAGAACCTAAATCACATCAAATCGGTGTATTAGAACAAAACAAAAGAAGTAGAAATGCTGAATTCCTTAGCAGGAATGAGTATTCCGTGTTTCTTAATGTTATATGAGTTAGTATCCATGCTTCAAAATGTCACTGCGTGGCCACTTCGTGAAAAAAAAAAGATGTGGCTGTTTTATCATGAAAATACACTGCCTGCTGGAAAACATTCTACCAATTTTTTTTTATAGGAATGATCATACAAGCATGAAAGCGAAAAACGAGTAAAACCGATCTATCCATCTAGGCCTTGATTGGCCGTTTGAACAACGAAAGAGCCTAGTTACGTATACAAACAGTTGTTCATTTTTAAACAGTATGCCTTACCGTTCCCCTGGTGATCAAAAGACCACAGTAGTTATGACATGCTACTCGGGACATAGGGCACTCCCTAAGATGATCCTGAAAATTAAAAAAATCTCATGTAAGGAACTGGAAATCATGATTATGCTTACGCTTTAGAGTTATGTTTTTAATTAACATACTCCAAATAACAGGTTTTTGCTTTTTTGCAATCTCGTACCCAGATCTTACCTTGCAACCACTTGGCCGTGGAAGGTCTGGGTACAAGGTTAGCCTTTTTGAGTATACTTTCTAATTTTCAGGCGTACATGGTACATGAAGCTTTAGTTTTATCATGGAAAAAAAGTATCGATCTGCATCTACAACGCCTTAGTCCACTAGGTGCATATTAAAGAGCTATTGCCTTACCTTGTGCATTAAATGAGAAAGGATTAAATGATAGAAGTGTCCTTAGGCATTGATCTAAATGAGTATTAGTTTTTACTTCCCTATTCCTAAGTTCTCCAATCCATTCACAGCCTTCACTTGGACATCTGACTACCATAGAGAGGATCTTCCTTTCTGTTGCTGTATCAGGAAATACGTCCTAAGACAAAAACACGATAGCCCTGGTTTTACGTTAATGCTCAACGAATGAGCCAGGTTCTTTAAAGGTTTCATGCACAGTCAAAGAAAAGGTGAGTCTATAATAGATTGAATTAGTAAATGATATTCCTCTTAATTCTAAAAGAGCGTACGAAGACGAGTGTCTGAATTATTTAAGGCATTTGAAAGCATATCAAACAATAGATACAACAAATTCACACTTGGTAAACAAGATTTCTTTGATATCTTCCAACCTTCATAAGAATTTTATGAGCACTCAGCTAAGCAAATCACTTATTTAGTTTCCTGTCTTCTGAATAAGTTATATAATTAGAGACTGTTCTTGAATTTGCTGTCTGAGAGAAAGTTCAACTATCAACTACTGCAAATCTTTTCACATCCCGTCTCAACTAATACGCCAAATGTTATATTTTCAGGGAAATTCCTCCCTTTTGATCTTTCTTGATTAATTTGGTCAATAACAATATCAATAACAATGTCAACACCACTAGAAATGATGCCATTAACGGCTGGAAAATCAACTTTGATAACAACACAGATTTACCGAGCGAGAATGTAATTTGAATCAACACAAGTTACGAGCTATATTAGAGTAATTATTGTTTTCTTGCAGTTTATTGGCCGAGAATTT
Source organism: Pocillopora damicornis (assembly GCF_964200805.1). NCBI lineage: Eukaryota > Metazoa > Cnidaria > Anthozoa > Scleractinia > Pocilloporidae > Pocillopora > Pocillopora damicornis. The sequence continues at coordinate 3,310,787 of NC_142676.1, forward strand.
AAGGCCAGTTACAACCGTACATAGTTACGAAGTCTCGCCAATATTGAGACATTCATATGGAAAACGTGGTGCGAAGAAAAGATTTGAACTTTAAACAGTACTATTTCAGAACAGACGATATTTGATGAGCTGTCGACTTAGCGATTTCGAAATCGAGAACCATCACGCTTGCAGTGCGTGATTGCAGGAATGAATTCCGCCGTCTCCATGAGACCCTTTTGCTTTCAGGACTTGTTACTTTGGAACACGATCAGTGCGGTGAACATTGGGAGACATTTATCGTGCTGCAATGTCTAGGAAGTCAAGTGCAAGTTCAACGTATGATCTAATTCAGACCAGTCGAGCACAGTGTTAGAAATTAAAATTGCACATCCAGTAGAAAACCATTGTGGCCATAATCATTGCAAGTGATGTTTATGGAAAATGACTAATTTCCTCTTACGCAGTAGACCTCGACTTTTCTCTTGGTAAAATTCACTTCCTGAGAGTTTGTAGCAGAAATTTCATAGGTAAAGGATATTCAGATTATGCTTGCTGGAGAATAACTGTGAAAGCTGTTTATCGTAAACTCGTACCTTCATTACGCTCGTCAATACATTCTTTGCAGTATCTGTGGCCACACCTCGTTTGAAACGGCTCCCTAAGCGGTAAATGACATATTGGGTATTTGCAATCTTGGTCAACTGCTTTTAAAAAGTCATCGTCATAGCCAGATGTAGGGTGTTGCTTACTTGCTATGGATTTCGTTATGTTAAGCTCCTGACGATGTGCTGAGTTGAAATGTACGTAAATTTGACCTTTTCATCCAAATCCAGACGGAATGGTGGAATGGTAGAATGGTGGGATGGTAGAATGGTGGAATGGCGGAATGGTGGAATGGCGGAATGGCGGAATGGTGGAATGGTGGAATGGCGGAATGGTGGAATGGCGGAATGGCGGAATGGCGGAATGGCGGAATGGAGGAATGGCGGAATGGCGGAATAGCGGAATGGCGGAATGGCGGAATGGCGGAAAATGACCCCAAATCCTAAAGCACGGAACGGCGGAAAATGACCCCAAATCCTAAAACACAGAACGGATGTCAGGGCATGTTGCACAAATTTTGTACAAAGACACCAAGCGCTTGGCTCATTTATCCCCACGACGTTATTAATTTTTTTTCTTTTATTGAGTGGTATAAATAATAATGAACCATTCTGCATGAAAGATAGCTGCGTTTTCGCGTTGTAAACCTGTTTAGTTACCTTTTGTTATGCAAAATCAAGCAAGCGAATTAGCATATGTATTAAAGTTTTCCCTCATTTCGATAGCTGGAGGGCATGAAATGTTACTTACTTTAAGGTACTTTGATATCCTCACTTAGAGTTGTCTTGTGACTACAAAAGGGACTAAAAAGAAACAAACCTTTAGCTGTGTGTCTACTTTCTCTTTACATTCATCTCTTAACCCAAATAAACATTCTGAACTTGTGGGAGATTTGGACGGTTTTTTTTTCAAATCAACTTGTGTGGTCAGTTAAGTAGATGTTAGCTTTTAGTTTTTCAGCGCTATTACCTGGACTTCGTCATCCAGCAACAGACTGCTGAGCACAGCTCTTAACTCCACTCTGACTGAGTCTTTTCCATACCCACGCGCACAGATCTTCAGCAGCTAACTGCCTATCGTCTTGAAGGAAAACTTTTACCAAGCCATTACCGTTACCGCCGAGTTAATGGAATATGGCATGTGTGTCCATAATAAATAGGTATCCAAATGCCCATCCTATTGTAAAGATGTACCCACCGCAGGAATAGAAGGCAAGCTTCATCTCTCTTTTTGCTCTTAGCTCATCTCTGGCACACACTGAGTAAACTCCATGGCTTGAAAGGATTTCCTCACTGAATTCGTACTCCTCTTTTATCACTTTACATTTCTGCAGAATTCCATAAGCCTCCGATACGTCGTAATGCCGACTTTTATCTCGAAAGGGATTGAATCGAAGAGGGGAATGGATGATGACTTCCTCAGCAAGGCAGGCAATTTCTTCAAATGTGGTGACAGTTGACCTCTCATTTTGGCACAGCAAGTGATCGCCAAAAACCACAGACAGAAATGCACAGCCATTGGTCCCATCACCAGGAACTTACGAGCTAGTTGCATTCTCAATGCAGGTTTCTTGGTTGACTGTGAGTGGTAAGTTTCTGCTGTTTGACAGGTCTTCATTTGTCAAGACATCTACTATGTATTTTGCATCTGGCCTGTCTTTCGGATGGAAACGCGTACAATATTCAGATAATTTGCGAAGTCGGAGGCAATTTACTGCATGTTGCATGCAATAGTGATCCGAGTGAGCCGGCTTCTCATTTTTAGAAATGAGCCCTTCTAAAACAGATAGACAATTTCCGGTTTGAACCCTTGCCAACTCCATCTGAAAAGGGTACTTCAAGTCCGAATTGATAATGACGAACAATACCATCCCTAGGGCCCAGATATCCACAGCCTTTCGGTCTACTAAGGACAGAGCTGATCCGTTCTGGCAAAATATTTCTGGTGCACGATAAGCGGGCGTTCCACGGGCAAGGTTGTTCGTAACTATGCGACACACATTATTTGTTTGATTAATCACGGATCGGCTTTCTCCAAAATCAGCAAGCTTGCAAATTATCGGCCTAGTTTGAAAAGCTTTCTCAATTTCGTGGCTGTCTTTTAAAGTGCAATAATGCTGGTTGGAGACCAGTATATTGGCAGGCTTTATATCACGGTGGACGATGCCAAGGTCATGCAAATGTGCAAGCCCTATCGCCGTTTCGAGGGCGATCTTTTCTTGAAGTGGAAATTGGTCGATTGCCTCATTAATGTGAATATATTGTAAAAGTCGGTCCAGACTGCTGACAATTTCTGAGCTGCCAAAGGGAGCGAAGTCGTAAAACAAATATTCAAGCATCATTGCACACGGTTCCATGCACACAGCTTGAAACCTAACGTTATGTTCACTTCTAATCCCATGGAGTATTTTTGCCTCTTTGAGGAAAAGACGCTTTTCCTTCTCGTCCTCACCTAACAGTTTTTTGATAACGACCTTCTCAGAATTGTTTCTCGCCACAGAAACCAAACCATAGGATCCTCGACCGATAGCCTCTTCTTTGTCTCGCAACTGCTTCCACTCGAATAATGGTAAACCATGACAATCCAAAGATCCGTCTGAATTACACTTTCCTTTCAGAAAGGGCAATTTAAACGCCATAGAGTTGACGATTTGCAATTTGTCGAGGAACAGAAGAAATCCGCTGAACGAATTGGTGTAATAGCCTCTTTTTTGTCCAGAAAGTTAATTTCTTCCGCTGATATGTAAGCCGTAACTTGTTCACAGTAGGATGGTGGTGTATTGGACGCCTGGTCGCGAAGAAATTCTTCAAATTCTTCTTGACGGCTTCCTTCTGCTAACTTTCTGTTGTCTTTTCACGCCATGAGAAATTCGTACGCGCGTGACACCCTGCAAACCTCTCTTCAACTAGTGTTACTTAAGTCCCAAAACTTATTCGTGGATGAAAAAACACTCGTATTGAAGGGCTCGTAACGAGGGCTTGCTCTCACGCTAGTCTTAGTTTGGAGCTGGGGCTGAACGTTGTCATATTTTGAGAAGCCTGAAAACGTTCCTGTGATGTTCTCACATTCACAAGCATATGAGATATTATTGTTTCAATAAGTCAATACAGACGTGAACAGGAAACGTATCAAAGTTACAGTTGTTTATTGTAATGTGGTATGTCGAGTTGGTTTTCACATGCTGTGCGACCTTTTATGCCGCGACTAAAACTCATGGCAAATTTTGCATTACAAAAGGTAACTAAACAGGTTTACAACGCGAAAACGCAGCTATCTTTCATGGATAATGGTTCATTATTATTTATACCACTCAGTAAAAGAAAAAAATTAATAGCACTTAATTTTAGTCACGCGCGTTATCGTCGTGGGGATAAATGAGCCAAGCTTGGTGTCTTAGTACAAAATTTGTGCAACATGCCCTGACATCCGTTCTGTGTTTTAGGATTTGGGGTCATTTTCCGCCGTTCCATGTTTTAGGATCTGAGGTCATTTTCCGCCGTTCCGTGTTTTAGGATTTGGGGTCATTTTCCGCCGTTCCGTGTTTTAGGATTTGTGGTCATTTTCCGCCATTCCGCCATTCCGCCGTTCTGCCGTTCCACCGTTCCTGCTTTTGGGGTCGCCCGTGCAGAACGAGTTAACTACGGTTACGATGTTTTTAATACGTTAATGGGTTGGCATATTTTGATTTTGAGTGTCAAGACAACGCGTCTACTTTCGATTCGTCTTTCAAAATGGCGGAAGATCTAGGAAATGAGTACCCTTCGGGTTATGACGAGGATTTTGTGGATACAGTCGAGGACGATTTTCTTTGTTCAATTTGCCATTTGCCACTTAGGAACCCACTGCTAACGAAATGTGGTCACAGATTTTGTGAGGGATGCCTCGAGGAATGTTTCAGAAGGTGCGTCTTTTTTCTTGTTTAAATTTCGTTCGCCGGATTATGAAGTCCGCCTTCACTGGCGGTTACCTGATTCGGGCAACCGAACATACACTTAAATCTTAAGTTTTGCGTTATGAAACAGAGTTTCCCCCTGATTGTTTTTGGCTGCATTTTGAGGTAGCCACACTCTTGCTATTGAGTGTGATCGACTGTTTGAGTCATCGGTCCTGTTAACACCATTATAGTATTTTCGAGAAATGTGAAAATCATAGAGCATGAAAATTGTTCTAAGATGTTCTTACATGAACCTTGTAAATTACTATCTTAGAACTTTCCCTACACCTATGTGTACACAACTGCCCTTTAGGTCGTGGCGGTTCAGTGCTAGTGGTGCTATGTCGGCTGTTATAATTTCAAGTTTGAGAAATAAATAGATATGCATAGATCTGCTGTTTACCTTGTTATTTTGCCAGTGCACGAAACAATGAGACGAAAAACATGATAAATCGGATATGACCGCACTTTGACGTATCTTTCCGAGAAGATTTGGAAATTTTCTAAGAAATGGGTAACTTCAGAATAAATTTTCACTAAAAACAGAGACTTTCTTGATTTTTCATAGTGGACATTTGTCCTTATTAGATTTGGTCTTATATTTGAATCATAGATCAAAATTGAAGCTCACTTAGTCTGGCTTCATAGCACACACAAGAATACAAATAAATCTTTCGAGAGGAAACTCGGATGCATGGTAACTTTTTTGTTCTACAAAAATTCTCACAGACGATGTTAAAACCTTAAGAGGCTGAAATTACAGTGATCTATTTTAACATTTCTACAATAGCTTTTGCTTGATCAACGCATTACTGCACACATGTGAATGAATATTTAAGTTTATTTTATGCAACAATGGAGATCATTTTCCAAAGCCTGGTTTCCACATGAACGCAATGTCACTCATAACCTCAACTCGAAAACCTTCCATGACATTCAAATGTAATTTTACGTGAACCGTAGCCGCTTTCGCGGTTTCAGGCCATAACTATCTGGTGCACAAACTTAAAAAGACTTATTTTAATGCCTGCGGTTCCCTGCCTTATTGATGAGCCATTAGAATAACCGCTGAACCGAATAGTTCAACCTAAAGTTTATTTTAAATTGATTCTCACAAAGTTCATTACAGTTGATGAAATTGTCTAAAAGTATCACAGCCAGAAGAATCACGTCAAAACTTCCCAATCGTATCAATCCTATAACGATCTCACTTACGACTGCAACCTCACGATTATATTGATATGTTCCATATTGAGCCACAATTTTTCAGTAATCTGATCTTTTGAGGAATTCCTTTTATGACTGCATTTCTACCAACCTTAAAGTTTAAAAGTTTTGCACATAATGTGGAGTATCCTTAAAATTTAACTAAACATTCATAGGATCTTGTGACGTTTACACAAGCATTATAAAATTTTGGTATTTAGGTTTCATGTGAGGCGGAATGATCATGAATTATGCTAACTCAATACAAACAGATACTTTTCAATCACATTAGGAGCATGAATTTCCAGAACTGAGCAAAACGTTTCCAGCAACCTCATTTGTCGAGCTATTCCTTCTATGATGGTATAACCACCAATGTATTTAACAGTTGAAAACATTTATAAGTAATGCAAATTACGTTTAAAGCTTTTAATTTTATACAATTGATGATTGGCTCTCATGTCTACTCCTCCCCCCCACCACAAACTCTCGTGACCATTACACTTGCAGTGTTGTGTGTTGTTCCACCAAAACAATTATTCACGTCAAAGGAAGTAAAAATTGTCACAAATTCTCTCCGACTTGGCCACGGGGTCTATTTGACGTCAACTAAGTCGATGAATAAGTCTTTTAACCCTTTAATTCCCAAGATCTGATTTTCAATTCTCCCCTCTAGCTGCTACACATTTCCTTATAAATCAGTGGGGAGAATTTGCTGTAAGAGCAATTTAACAACTTCTACCTGATATGAATGAATATTCTCATTACCTGTTTGCTGGATAATGTAGGGTTATCATAGGGAGGAGGTACATGTTAATCACTTCTGGGGGATAAAGGGTTAATTTATCTAACATCTTGTTAACAGACTGGAGATCAATGGTCAGCCCTCAACTTGCCCAGTGGATAGAGAAGTTTTAGACAGAGACAAGGTATACGTGCTTACCAACGTTTCCTTTGACCGACAGACGTGTCCACATCAAAGCTATGCTTACATCACAAGTTGTTTTAACAGAAAGATTATTTCTTCGGTCCTCACTAAAATAGCACTGAATCACTTGAAATTATTTTGGGTGGTAAAAAATTATGAAGTTCAAAGGAAAGAGATGAATCTACTTCAAATACTTTACCCTTACATCGTCGGGTAAAAGTATGTAATAGCACTTACCAGTGAAGCACAAAGTTGTCTCTTGCCCTTCACTTGAGAAAAATAACATGAAATTAAGCAGAAGGATGCTGATATCTCTAAGACTCTACTGCACTATCTGAGTAACAGCTGCAATCGGTTTTACCATTTCATACAGAACAAAACATGACGAGTACGTAATTTACTTTGATTTTCCTCGAGGTTGACAAAAGTCCTATTTTGGAACATCAGCTATTAATTTTTATGTTGAGTGTTTGGTTTCTCTTATAGCCGGATGTCTTCTCTGATAAAGCGACAGAACGAAAAATCCTTTCTTTTGCTATTAAATGTCCTTGTGATCAGAGTGGCTGCGAATGGACTGGGGAACTGAGGAACAAAGAGATAACTTCGGAATCATAACGAGCTTAGCGTTATTTGATAGCTATCGTATATTTCGTTAGTTATATCTGAGATATATTTTTTGTTTTTCTTACAGACTCACCTGAAAGCTTGTTTTTTCAAAGTCATCACCTGTCCTAACGAACACTGTCATGAGACAATGCGACAGAGAGAGCTCAAACAACACATGACCATCGCGTGTTTGTGGAGGATCACTGAATGTGAACATTGCAACGAGCCACACCCAGTATGTTACATGCAGGTAGTTTATCACGATCAGATGTATAGTGGAAGTCTTTATTCTTAAGAAGTTTCATAAATTTCGCTCCAATAGTGATTTAAAGGGCTCGGGCCTTGCAAAAAGGCCCGCTTTGTTGAGTAATCATAACGCACGCAATAACTGAGAGTTATTACATGAAAGATGTTAAACTTATCTCTTTCAGGATCATATTGGAAAGTGCTTGAAGTACCCGGTAACCTGTCCTAACGGCTGTGGTCTGTCAACTCCAAGGGAACTGGTAAGTGAAGGAGATTTTTTAGTCAGTTTTAGATGACATAAACTAACGGTTTGGTTAACTTCATGACACGATGAATTTATTTCAGATACCAAACCATACCAAAGATGATTGTCCTCACACCATGATATGCTGCCCTTACACGGAGATGGGATGCGAAACAAAGGTCGGTATGTAAGGAATTGTAGCATGCAATTAACAACTGTCAACATGCAAATGTCACGAGTTGCAAAATCGACTCAAAGAATTTAGGAAAAAAATGAATAAATGAACTGAAAGGAAAAAGAAATTGAAATTAATAGATATGGTAGCGTCGAGAGGGGGTTCACTCCAGAGAGAGCGGATATTGCAATTGTTGCACTTAAATGATGCTATTTTATACACCTGGTTTAACGCTGGGGTCTTCAGCGGAAAAGAAACTTTCTTCACTTGGGAAGCTTAATTTTCTTTCAGGTTCAAAGAAAACAAGTGGAGACTCATCTTCAAACCGCCATGACGGTTCATCTTGATTTAGCTTGTCTGAGGTTGAAGGAAACACAAGACGTAACAAGACAACTGATGGAAAAATTCAGTACACTTCAGAGCCTCTTTTTGGAAAAAGTACTGAAAGACGAAAATAAAATTATAGAAAGGGAAAACGGAACTTTTCTCTGGAAGATTCATGAGTTTAATGAAGTGTTTAAACAATCCAAGGCAGTAAATAAAGAAACAGTAGAAAGTGTCATTCCTCACACAGCAACCTATGGCTACAATGTAAAAGTAAGAATTTTTCCCAGTGGCAATCGATCTAGCAAGAATACTTACCTATCGGTATACATTGTTGTAATGAAAGGTGAATATGACGCCGCACTAGCCTGGCCCTTTAGCAAGAAAGTACGACTAACACTGATCGATCAACAGAATGATGAGGACAACCGGGAAAACTTTAGTAGACTGATTAATCCAGAACTGAACCCCCCAGAGTACTTTTGTAGATCCAAAACAAAGGAGAACGGAGAGTGCGGTTTTCCGCGGTTCATATCCCACGAGAAACTAAAGTCAAGGAAGTACATAGTAGATGACACTCTATTACTTCAAGTTGAGATTCAAGAAAAAAAATGACTTCTTTATAACGATTTTTAATACATTTTTTTTTTAGCCTAATAGGAAAACAATTAGTTAGCTGTGATTAGCTTTGGATCGGAACCGTTGCTATTCAAAAGTAAAGTTAAGAAAGAATAGTGCCAAATATGTCACAAAGAGCCATACTTTGGATGGTGTCAAAGTTTAGGTAAACGGCTGATGTGCAGTGGTTTTTTACGCAACAGCACTTTGAGAGAAAAATTTTTTTCAGGGCAAAAAAGCCCTTTTTAAAGGAAAATTAATTGATTATCATAAATGGGGAAAACTGCCCAAGCAAATAATGGAAACTTGTTTTTGATCGACCATTAGCTCTTAAAAACTCGATTTTTTGTTTGTAATGAGATGTTAATGAAGTTTCTCTGAGACTCCTATGGTTTTTACGGGTAAAACTGTTCAGCTTTTGTCATTTTAATAAGAAAACGAGACTGCTTTTAGTCAAATAGTTTTAGAAATGCAATGTTTTTTTCTCTTCTATCTAGACTGCATAGACGAGAGTTTAGTTGTCATAAAGACCTTGTGAAGTGTTATTTTGTGGTTAGTGGAGCCGAAAATTAAATGAAGTCTAATAATTCTTGGAGTGCACCATATTCTTGCTTGCTAAACTGAGTATAGGTTGTGTAACGTTTCTTCGGAAATAAAATAATATTGTATCTTTTGCAAGGCCCGCCAGAATCCAAAGTTCTCTCTGTTGCTAATTATGATTAAAACCAAATTAGGATCGACTCATTTTGTTTTCAATGCGCATCAGTTCTTCGTTTGCCCTTTGTGTGATTAGAAATCGTTTCCCAAACCCGTCAGACGGACAGTGGGGATATTATAGATATTATACTTACTGAGTGTTCTTGGCCTTTATCGCGAGTAACAGATTCCCGTTTTTTAACAGGCCCTGCGCCTAGGAAACGACCGATGATTTCCGGCTAAAAATTAAAATCGGCCGATTTTTATCTTTCAAGTAGAGGTTACCTTATACTTTTTAAAAGTGAATTTACAACAGCGTTGGATTTTGTAGAAATAATTATTTTAAATTCGTCTCCAACACTCCATCTAATTTGATATGAAATATTTGAAAATTTCTTTTCATTCGCTTCTGCAGTTTTTCGATGTTTATCGAATGATATTGCATTAAAAGGCCTTTTTCTTCATAACTGCGTAGTTTTCTCATTATTTTGTGTTGCGATAGGGATTTTTGAACCGGTTTTTTGAAAGGGCATATTTTGGGACAGATTTTGCTACAATCAGACGTAACAAGTTCGCGGCTCGATATTTTTGGTTTAAGGCGAAACTGAACCAAAAGAAATTCATTTTTAAATAGCATTAGGTAACCTCTACTTGGAAGATAAAAATCGGCTGATTTTAATTTTTAGCCAGAAATCATCGTCGTTTTTAGGCGCAGGGCCTCTTAAGCTTCTATCTACGGTCCGCGCGCTCAATGATCCATAACTTTCAGTACGGAACTCAAATTCAGTCAGTACGAGGTTAGTATTTCTTTCAAGTACCGGTATTCCCTGTTCCCAACTTTTAAATTATCTTGGAATAAAAAAGGGAGTGTGACATTTGATGGCTATCGCTGTAATAAAAGCAATTTAAGAAGTACAGATCGAAATATTAACAGAAACTGAGGTATCGAACATCTGGAAGCATGGATACCCACGATTAAAATTGCATCGTCAGGAGAGCCTTACGACTGCGGATCGCCACGAGAATACATCTTCGAAATTCCCATGCAATAACATTAATCTGCAATGCGTTGCAGACATTTGAACTCAAAGTGCTGAATCGATTTCGGAACATTAAAATAAAGTAAATTCTATCAGAGAGATAGTAAATTTTCTTACATTTAGGTCTTATTTTTCCGCACCCATTAATTTAAGCTTACTGTTTTCGTTTTTCCACATATCATTTCTAAACCATCATTTTCGCACTTTATCTAAATTACTCCGCCCTTAATATGTCATCTTCAATAAGATAAGTTGTGATTTTCATCTCCTTTTTATAAATATCTTAAACTGAAAGAAAGTGAAAAGACAGGGGATGTACTGACGATGACTATCATTTATTGAAATCACTCCTAAACATTGAATAATCGTTGCGACCTTCAGTCTGTATTTCAAGGCAGAATTGAAAGTCTGACCATTCCTCTGGGAATGTAATGATCACAGCTGTTTAGAAAGTAACTGAAAATTTGCTGTACCTCGAAGATGGTTCTGCCGAAATGAATCCAAGAAAGATAGCGAGGAATTTATAAATTTGATTGCTCGTCAGTGTCCGTGCTTTCTTTGCCTTTTTATTTTCCTTTCGGGACTCAGGCGCCTAAGGTATAAAGCTTATTAGTTATATGAAGGCTCGTGCGTTAAGTATAATTATGGAAATGTTGCCGTAGAGGTCCTAATTTTCTCTTGGGTATATTGCCTTTTGATTAACTAAAAATGTTACAAAATTTCCTGGCTATGGGTACGACGCATAGGAAAATGGTGTAAATTTAAAGTTAGTGGAGTCTATGACTGTCATAGTACCTACCTTCATATGGAACTCTGGCCATTGCTCACCATAGTGCTTACATCAACGGATTCTCCAACGACATATACTCTTTTCGTTTAACTGTACACGACTTCTTTGGGCTTTCGCTGTATATTTGTTGTTGGTACACGCTACCAGCTGAAAAAGACAAGATCCTAGATGGACTTAGTTAACAAATATAAACACATTAAAGAATTCAGTGCACATTGTAGTTTCGAGTAATCTACTCTGTCCTCTAACGATATAACTATGCTGACCCCACCTTCTCCGCGTTTAAACCTCTACAGTTATTTCAAAGAGAAGGAGACGGGAAAAGATGAAAGTTTTCAGTCATTACCTCCTTATTTCTTATTTCCCTTGTGCATTTACAGCCAACATTTGGACATCTGATTGCCTGAGAGAGAATCTTCTTTTCGGTTGCTTTATCAGGGAAAATATGCTATCGACTGGGTACGAAATGACTGGATACTTGGAAGTCTCTATGGGTCGGGCCCCCACCCCCCGAAACGAGTGTTATGACGTCACAAAATGGAAGTAGCCGCCCATTAACTTGTCTATTCGACAGGCAGAACCTAGATAAAGACCGGAGAGAATATTTTTTTCTGTTGCTTTATCAACTGGGTACGAAATGACTAGATACCTGAAAGTCTCTATGGATCGGGGCCCTGAAACGAGTGTCATGACGTCACAAAATGGAAGTAGCCGCACATCATGGATCACTTACGTTCGACTGCATCGGTGATTAAACTCGCTTGATCAAAGTTCATACGTCGTAATCTCTCTAAGTGAAGCACCATAATGAAGCTTTTATTGTCTGAAAGGCCCGTCATGGGTGCTCATCATTAAGTATGTCCGACCACTCGGCCATTCTGCACTACTAGAAATAAATGTGGTATATCTACATGTAGAACAGGTTAAATAGATAAAAAGATGAATACCTTGGTAAATAAATGACTAAATAAACGAAGCAAAAGAAAGAGAAAAGAGGCAACCGCTTTAAGCTAAAGAGGTCATTTACCCGGTCTTGGTCCAGCTTCTGCCTGTCAGTAGGGCAAGTTAAAGATAGTCCTTGACTTTCCTGCCTGAGAGAAATTTCAATTATGATGAATATTCAAACAGTTGAAGATCTTCTATATAAATCATTTCGGAACTCGTGCTACTTAGTCGAGGAAGCAAGGCGCACATTTTCCGAGCTAGCGGAAAATTGGAATGTCAAAAATTGAAATAGTGTAAGTGTTACTTAAACTCTCTAAGAAATTACTAGAACAATTTCTTGAATACAGGATAATCAGGTGAGGTGAAACAACGAAAACCAATACTGAATGATACTTATCATATCAACACTCATACCTTTTACCACGCTCCACACTATCTTTGGTCGCATCTCTTTGAATAGGCTTTTTAAGCGGTAAATAACACATTTGGCATTAGCCTAGAGGAAGTCAACGTCCACCTAAAGTAAACTCGGTCATCCTTAACAAACAACCCGAACTGCGACAGTTGCGTGGTTAAGAATATGCAAAAATTTCACTTGTCCTTCAAATTATTTGTGTTACGGAGCCATAAATATTTTGGAGAAAGTAGACGCGTCGCTATTTACATTGCCTTTTGCATGAGGCAAGTATTGGTCTAATCTCCAGGCAAAGCGTTCATTCTCTGATTTTCCTCGGAAGAAGAGATAGTAAAAATTGACGCTTGAGCCGGTGATGGGATTAATCGGTATTTCGTGAGAAACTTCAGAGCCGGTTGTCGCGAAGTACACAGCAAGTGTAACTGCTGCTGTCAGTAACTTTTGCTGGGGCTTGGCCCCATTACTATTCTTCTGTTTCCTTTCCTATCGTGTACTAAGGTAATGTTTTTTTTAAATTTGCTATTAAGTACCCGCTCGGTGTCACATAACTGTCAACTTGTTGCTGATTAGAAACGTTCTTAAGAGATGATAAGGACACTTAAAACCGTACATAAGCGCAAATTTTCACTTTTGCTGGACAATATCAACTGCTCTGGAACTTGAAAACTAGCAATAATTTCGTTCTAAAAGCGGCTTTCGGTTCTTTTGCTCCAGTTTCTGCTTTCCGAACCATAAACACCTGTTCAGACCCCGTCACAGCGACTGAAAACAACTCTGGCCGTTGCATTACGTTTACTCAAAACTTACCTGCGCAGAGAACTACTTACAATCCCACATATTCTCTCGAAAATTTTACAACAGTTTGGTCTTTTTAGTTTCTATTTTTTTTTAAGCTTCGGGCGTAAATGGGCTCTTTTCAAAATTGTTAATTACCTCGACTGAATGAAATTCACAAAGATTAAATACCTCTTACTAACCGCGTTACGAGGTTCCGTAACTCACAGTGCCGTTCAAGAACATGCGGTTATTACGACACCCTTTATATCTCGGGTTCAAATTAACCCCTCAACTCCCGTGAGTGACCATGACAGATTTTCTCCTTACTATTTCTATAATGTTGTCTATTAGGCTTCGTTATATACTACTATAGAGTAACGCGTGCACAGACCAAGTGCTCTACACAACTGCTTTATTAGAGTGCCATGAAGTTAATTACACACAACGATATATGAGCATAATCACGTGACTGCGGTCAAGGGTGTGCTAACCAATAGCATAAAGATTATGTAATAGCTAAAGTATTTATCTAAATAGGAACAAACACAACATATACAATATCATGTAGACAAGTGATGAGAATTAAGAAAAAATCAATTACGGGATTACTAACAGATTCGATACCAAATTCTCCAAACTATTACAATGAGAATTGTTTGGCAGACAGTAAGGAGAATTATTAATGAGATCTTTGGGGTTAAAGGGTTAAGGAGGAAGATTTAAATTCAAAACAAGGGCTTAAGCTCACCCGGTTGTACAGTGAAGTACGGCCTGATCGATTGAACAATTATAGCGCACGAAATAACCGAGAGATATAAATAGATGAATACTATTATCCAACTGCACAAAGTAGGGTACAAATATCCTGCGATGTTGTGCGGTTATTTGGACAGTTGGTTATTTTGTACTGTATAAAACCTGTTTAACCAGTAGACTGAGCGCGAAATGAACAGAAAAACTCAGCAAAAAAAAAAAAAAAGCAGTCGGATAATAAATAATTCATTGGATGCTTTGGTGTGTAGTATCGCTGGGTATTTCATTCGTTGTTTGTGTTTTGACTCGCCCAACAGGCTTGTCAAAATACGGCACAACTTAAAAAAATACTCAGTGATAGCACTCATCAAAACGTCTAATAAGATACTTTTAGTGAAAACGTTGATTTTGACAACTGTAGATATGCTTTCAAAAGGACGCATAAAACATAATTTATCACATAAACTACGGTGTTATACAGGGATTTCCGGCCCTGAGAAAAGCCGTAACAACACACGTGAAAAAATATCGTATTTTTTCATGTGTGTTGATATACGCAATTAGCTGCTGACACGTCACTCGCCTTTGGCGCCACTCGATCAGGTTAATGAATGAACGGCAAAGCCTTCACGATTCTCAATACAAGTTGTTTATCTTGAGAATCCTCGACTTATGGCGGCTAAAAAATCCGTATCGCTGACAGACAGCGAGGTTCAAACTTTCCAAGAAGGGGAAGAAAACCAATATACTAAAAGAAAAACCGAAAGTTACGAATTCAGTGGCTTTGGTGTTAGCATTTCTCTTGGCTGAGAATGAAAATCGACAACTTGAAAATTTGTCACTGGCTGATTTTGGCCATTTACCTGAAAGACTTCTTGTGTCGGTAAGGACAAAGTCAATAAATGAGAATTTTGTAAATTGAAAATTACGACCACTGTTGTTTTGTAATCATGATTCAATACATTTTTCCATCTTAAGAGTTAGCGCCTACGCACTCTAGGGTTGTTATTCGAGAATCATCGATTCATTTATTTTCATTCATTTATAAAGTCGGCTTTTCTTCTCAGTAAAGGGCTACTGTGTTTATATGGTAAACAAAATAATACATGGTTGCTTGTAGATATGGAATTTCTCTTCTCGTGTGGAACTCGACATCTCACTCGTTCACTGCGCTCACTCTTGAGCTATCAAGTTATACACTCGAGGAGAAATTCCAAATCTCCGCGCGCCCATGTATTATTCTCTATATATTTTACGAGCCAATACTAAAACTGCGGTCTGTCAACGATTTGCAATGTCCTGGCTTTATGAGAGGCAATAATCGGGTCTCAGGCTTGGCTTGAAATAACTTAGTGAATTCGCACTGTTTTACTCTGGTTCTGCCAAAGAAAGAAATTTAACTCCCTGCCTGTTTTAACTACTCCTGTGCGCTCTTTCCGCGGCTTGAAAAGGTCTGTGTGGTCCTGATGAGGGAAAATTCATGTGACTTTGCAGCCTCAGAATTACCTCATGGACGAAACTCTTTTCACGGCCGAGCAATTAGTGGAACTGATCGCCTACTAACAGAGAGGATTTGCAAATATAGACAAGGAGTGATATTAGTGATAAATTTCAAATTTTATTTATACGAGGCCATCGCCATAAGAATGGTGTATTACATATATTTGTTTAAAATGGTACAAGCAGCAATAAAACCTATTTACGAAAAGAAAAAGGTCATCACAACTAAGGTTCAATTCATAATGATTCACAATATCTAAAAAAAAAAGAAATAAAATACGAAAAGCTGCCCACAAGATATTCCTAGGGGCCCCCGTTTTGCCTGTGAAGCTTTGGGCGGAGAGCGAAAGACAGTTGCCGACAGATTTAGATAACTTCAAAGTACATACATTAAGTGCATAATCATTTTAGGTATCTGGGAAGGAGCTAGGCTGATTTTCTGGTAACATATTATAAATTATCAAGCAAACCTTAAAAAATCGATAATGGATCAATGAAGCCTATTGGAGTAGGATTGCTAATCTGAGATTCGATTTTGCTGATTTTTATCTCGCAAAAGGAACCTAACGAGGCCGCCGAAGGCAGCCCCTGTACTCTCTTTATCATAAATTTTATCAAGTATACCAATTTGTCACCATGCACTCTGTGAAACAAGGGCTCTTCCGAGGCAAAACAAGGGCTCTTCCGCAGCAAGAGTTGAGAGCATGATTCGAAACTATCATAGCTTCATGTTATCCACAGTTGGTCCTTATTTATTTGAGTTTATTGGAGATAGAAAACAATTGGCTTTGTGATGCTTCCAACAAGGTGACAGCATTGATAAACTAAATATTGAGTCAAATGTTCGTGGAAAATTAGTAACGATTTGTCAGAGTCCACTCTTTGCGCAATTTCATCGAGAATGTAACCCTGTAATTTTCTTAACCTTCAAGATTGGATTTTAAATTAGGTGGTGGACTAATCTCAACTTGAAGAAACAGTGTGTCATCCACAATGTAGCGCCGCGAATGAAGTTGAAAATGAGAAATGAAATGATTAAAACCCCTACCCATGTTTTCTTCTGTCTTGGGCCTTGCAAAGTTCGGAACATTTGTCGCAACCATTTCATTGATCACGTTTTCCCGTTGGTCTGGATCATCCTGTTGATCAATCAATGTGATCTTGACTTTCTTATTGAAATGCCAGGGTAGTATTGCGTCATATTCACCTTTCATTATAGTGATGAACACCGACAGGTGAGTGTTCTCTGCATTTCCAGTCCCATTAGGGTAAATGTATACTTTTAACTTGTAGCCAAAACTTTCTGTTTCGGTTTTGATGTAGAATGGATCACTTTCTATTCTCTGTTTTTTTCCTTTTTTGGCTTCTTTCAAAATCTCGCTGAAACTGTCAATCCGCCAAGAAAACACGTTTTTATGTTTTACGCTCGACAACTTTTGCATTTTCATGGCATTTTTTTTCAACTCAATTCTTGTCTCATTTAACAAAGCTTCTGTGTTATTTGATTTCTCTTCTGTCTTCTTCAATTTATCTTTTGTGTTATTCAGCTCTTCTTCTGTTTTATTTAACTTATCTTTTGTGTTATTCAGCTCATCTTCTGTTTTATTTAACTTGTCTTCAGTGTTGTTTAATTTAATACAAACTAAATCGAGATGGATTCTTGTTGCTGACTCAAGATGATACTCCATTTCTTGACGTTGTACCTACATGAAAATTTATACTTCATTAAGTTTTACCAGAAATTATACCGACCATTATCTACGCCCTTAACTTAAACAGCTAATTTATTTCAAAGTTCTTTTCGATAACGGTATGATGTGGTCTTCAACACACTCGTCAGAATCCTTTTTGTTGGTTATATTTCCTCGAACTTTCGACTAGAGAGGTCATTTATTACAAGGCTGCCTCCATAAACGTGTAAGATTAAGTTAATACTACAAAGGGATTGGCTATGAGCGGCAGATATTGGTCTATCTACCTTACCAGCCCGAAACTGTCGGCTTCATTTCGTAGCCGCTGGGACATTTTGAAGAAAAAAAAGAAAAAAAAACACTAGCTTCCAGAATTCGTCTTGAAAACATCAAATACGAAGCAAACCACGATGGAATATGAGGTCATAAGGTACATGATACGTTTCTTTGGGCCTGTTATATGAATTTCTCACCTTTGTATCACAACCTATTCCTGCATATGGACAGGAAATTATGGTCAGCGGACACTCATCTTTAGTGTGATTCGAAACCTGCATCAAATGAAATAAAGGACTTGAATAAAAAGGAATGGCAGCTACCAAAATCTGTCAGTGGGAAAGAGCACTAAAGGAGTAGCGGGAATAAACGTGAGCGTCACGTTAATTTCTACAGCCATTTTAATCTAATGAATAGAACTGTAGCATTGCTTGGAATGCATCATATGAGGTCAAGTGATTGACGGAGATGCAAGTGTTCATAAAGAAATTCAAAATCAATAGATGATCATAACAATTTTATGTGGCTATCCTTCGCCGTTTCGAGTTTTTTATTGACTGAAAGCCTGCATGAACAGGCTGAAAAAAGAATGAATGCGGCCTGTAAAGGTGATTTATTGCATTTCAGTGAGAATGAGATGTAACGGGTAAATAACATGAGAGGTTTTAAATATAGCAAAAAAGAACTGTTTGGCATTTTTCGCTCGTTGACACCGTGTGCCTGTGATTATGAAGCTAATGAGAGAAAACTTTGATCAAGCATCAGTGAGATTAGTCAGAAATTTGTTTGCTATGAGGCATCCGCTTTTATTTCCGTCGGAAATGTTTTTACGATGTATTTTTTACATTATCTTGAGAAATTCTAAAGTGAAAAGGTGTAAATTGATGTATGAAGGATAACTATCATGTATTAAAGCTGCACCGAGTCGCAAAAGATTCGCTGGAAACTTCAGATCGTATAACACAAATAAAGCTGAAAGTCTCACCATATCCCTTGGAATTGAACGACCACAGCTGTTTGGACAAGTTATTGGGAATTTGCTGCACTGTCTAATATGAACCTACCAAAAAAAAAAAAAAAAAAAATCAAAGAAACACAGGAATGCAGAAATTTGACTTCACTATTTTTCCTTTTTTTCGATCAATTTTTCATGGGGAATCAGGCTCTAAAGAGAGTCTCAATGGAGTTAACCGTAAACCGTAAAACGGCCAAAAAAATTAGCCTTTAGGCGTAAACATTGACAAATTATAAACCGTTAGTCGCAAAAAATTAACCGTGGGATTTTTCTGTTGAGTGCAATTAAAAGATATTAAAGATTAGCCGTAAAGTGGCCAAAATTTTAACCAATAGCCGCAAAAGCCATGACCACCTCTAAAGATCCAATATCCATATCCTCTAGTTTTTATTTGATTTTTAAGGGATTCAATTTTCCCGACAGAAACATAACCCCATTGAGACTTTTTCAAAGATCGAAAATATATTTTGTTATCTATATACTTTAATTCTCATTCGATTGAAATGGTTTCAATGTTGTTGACAGAAATATTAAAATATTTCCTGCCAAGAGGTGTATTATTTCCCATGGATTCCTTCACTGTTACGACCCTTACCTGCATCATGCAATGTGGGTGGGGCTCCGTGCAGTATATACATTGAAGGATTCTCCATGGACACACATTATTTTCGTGTTGTGTAAGATGTCTCCTTTGGACTTTTTCGGAACAGTTCTTATTGGCACACGCTACTTGCTGAAAAGGGCAGGATTCCAAGTGGATCTGTTCAAAAAATAAAACCAAAAAAAGGTTTGGGTACTGGTTCCTAACTCTCCTTGAGAAATTAAAAATTATCAAGCCCATCATCTTTATGTCTTGGCTTTCACATGTGGGAATTTGAGTTATGTCTGTGAATTTGTTATTTCAACAGACGAAAACAATAACTTATGCTGATATAGTTGTTTACTGACATTCATCGAAATATGCGTTAGTTTACCTTCTTGTTCCTCAGCTCCCCAGTCCATCCACAGCCATCATTTGGACATCTGATCGCCATAGAGAGAATCTTCCTTTCTGTTGCTTTATCGGGGAAAACGTCCTTAGAAATAATCACAGTAATATTATTCCTACCTCACCAAGATCCAGATGAGTCAATTTCTAAGGTGACAATTGTTTTTTCTTTATAAGAGCCTTTACTAGGGAGTACAAATAAGCAAGGTATATTTCAAGAACAGAAAGCGAATCATTATTTAGTTTTCAGAAATTAAAAAGTTTACTTACCCGGTCTAGGTCCAGATTCTGCCTGTCTGTCGGGCAGGTTAAAGACTCTTCTTCAATTTGCTTTCTGTAAAAATTAAATTATTAAGAATGGTAAAGAAATAATTAAGTTAGTAAGTAAGGAAGCAAGCAAGCAAATATGTACTGCAATTATTCCCATATCCCATCTCAACTAACACTTTTATCTAATTCAATACAGTCGACGCCACGTAACAACATTGACAGCAACAGTTGCTAAATCAACTTCCACAGCAGCATACAGAAACTACAACATCAAAACAAAAATATTGAGTTGGACAAACACGGAAACGAAGGTACTCGATCATTAGTTCTGTTGTGCCTTTAGAAAAATACTTGCCCGCAACTACAGTGTGCCAAGCCCTTGCTAGGATTTTTTCGAACGAGTATATTTTATTGCGCTGACACAATTTGCAAGGTACATGAGATAGTTCTATAGATTCATGTAATTTAGTGGCCGAGTAATTAAGTTGTGGATGACGAATGAGGCGAACTGAAACTTTGAATAGCAAGTATATACAAGGAGGCGAGCGTGGCCTAGTGGTTAGGGCGCTGGACTTGTAAGCCGGAGGTCCCGGGTTCAAGTCCTCCTCCCTGCCACTGGATGGATTTGTCTTCGGTGGCCCCGAATTCAACTCCTGCACGCTTTGTAAATAGCCAACTGTTCTGCCTCCTACCAGTTGGGGTTTTTAACGAGTTTCTGTTCATTTATGATGTTTGTTTCCTTATTTACAGTGTCCCCAATTAGCACAGCAGTGCTAAATACACTGACACTTAAATAAAGTTATTATTATTATTATTATTAATAGCACGACAGGTCTAGTAGTATCGCAGCACTTATAAACACAAAGTAGTGAATGTGGAGAAAAGATTTGAACTTTAAAGGACGAATGCTCTTATTTCAGTGCCTTTAGGCAAAACCTAAAGCATCCTTAAAGGTTAAATTTAGCTTTAGGCGTCTTTAATTGTAAACCGAAATGTCCAAAAGCTAGCAGTTACCTTTCATGAATCTTTAATTGAACATAAGGTGAACTTTAAAAACGTAAATCTTTTAGCATCCTTTAAGTGGTCTCTTTTTTGGCACAAAAGAGGGTTTTTAATTAATATACATTTAATTTACCTTTGAGGTGAGAATTAAACGAGTCTCGCTGTTTTGACATCTTTAATTGACGCATTAAAGATAGTCTAATTGTAATCTGAACTGTCAATAGGAAATGCATTACAAACTAGCCGACACTTGCGTTGGCCAGGAATAGCAAATTTTGTCCCATGTGCAGCAGCAAATTTTGTCGAAATATCGAATTGAAAGCAACGGGTTTTCATTTTCGCATCTCCTTTATAGAACGCATGGAGTGCGATGACAAGAAAGGATATATTTACTGCGCTAATTGTAATGACTTCGTATCACGTTCAACTTTCGAAAGGCATGAGCGAAAACGTAACAAGTCGAACTTGACAGATACTTTCGGGGCGACTTCAAATTCCCGTGATTTGTTTCACGAAATTTCAAGTTCATCTGATGATGAAAATTATTACCTTGAATGAAGAGAGCGAGTTTCAAGGAGATTTTCTTAAATTTTGTTCACCTGAAGAAAGTACAACCCAAGATAATAAAGATGTTTCCCCTTCCGACTAGCCGGCGGTCTACGAATTTTATAACATTGCTACAAATGTGCCACTACGTGGAATAAACTGGATAAATAAATCGGGGATTAATGTTTCGTCATGCTTCAAGCTCGTTTCTTTTGATACCGATGATTTGAAATTACTGACCGTCGTCTATAGAGTGATGTACCCAGAGAGGCGAATTGAAGAGAGAGTAATATAAATTTGGCTCATTTATAATCTGGTCAACTACGTATGGGTGCAAAAATGCAACCAAGAGGAATAAGTTCTGCCAAGATACTAGCATCCTGGCCAGCAAAGAATGGACAAGTCCTTCAAGACGCGTTTTTTTAAATTTTTTTTTTATTTCCAGGCATCGTCTAGTATTATTTTACACATTGAATCAAGCTTGGAGAGGAACACGTCGCGCACTACTTTGCATGTGTAAGATGGTTTTTAGCCCATGAGGAATCTTCTTTTGCAAACCCAATTAAAATATACAAAAATAAATTCCATCCAGGGGGGCCAGCATCGTTTATGCCACTCCAGAGGGTATTTTCCAGGTTTGCCTCTGCTGAACTTGAGTTGGAGGGGCAACAAATAAAAACAAATAACAAGGAATATGTTCTTATAAAAACATCGCACAAAGGCATTCACAATCATCCCTGAATCAAAACGTAAAGGGAGCATCGTATTAGAAATAGTAAGTATCTTTACACAGAAGAAAGTCCTAATTGCTTTAAAAATTTTGTGGTAATAAGAATGTTCAACTGTACTTCTAAAGTTCAGCTAGTTACAATAATATCTAATCATTTCATACAATTAAGATAGCTTTTAGATTAGATTAACTGTGATCTCCCTCAAAAGATTCCAGTTAAGGTTCCAGCTTCCATCTTTTATGAACAAGCAGATTCTGTATAATAGTAGTAAAAGTAGTATGCTTTCCAGTACTAAATGGAACAAAATGTGACCTTGGCAAGGTACAGTCACAGTTTATAATTACATTCTATGACATAAAAGTGAAATGAGGCCTTTGTTCCAGTTGAAAGCCCAACACGAGAAGTTTCCAACCCTCTTACTCCAAGGACTGGTCAATAAGCAACTCTCCCTAACTCACAAGCAAGACATCAACATTCTGACAAATATATAAAAAAACTGTATGAAAGAAAGACTTCCACAAAAGACTTCATACACAGTGTATTAAAAGAACAATTGTAGGAAAGAAACTAAACTGACCAGAGATTAAGACTATCTCAAAAAAATTACTCAGGAAGTTGTCAATTGCAGTCTGTACCAAACTCCAAAAACAAAATTAAAAAAATAAACTGAAACAAAACATCTAGGTCATAACCTATCCACATCTTCCTGAGGCTTGGCAATATATGGATTTTGACATTTGCAGCCTGTGCTAGGCATTGAGATTCCACTTACTGAAAACTTTACATTCTTAAAAACCTTACAACTGGTATGTATGTAGATAGAGTCTCAAACAAAAAATGACAATAAAAGAGAGAGAGTCTGTTCTTGAAAGAGTTGAAATGTCTATACCCATATTTGGGTATAGACATTTGATATTTTGATGTTTACAATTTAGAGGCAATGTCATTTATGACAGTCTTCTGACTGACCAAATAAACACAGGTACACTCTCACGTTTCTTGCCCAGGCACTGGCATAGATACCTGGCACTGGGTATGATTCTGGTACTGGCTCTGTGTTAAGTGGCCAGTCTACCAACGTCAAACTTGCAAAAATATTTTTTCTTTCCACAATCTATCTGCATCTTCCAGGAGCCTGGCAATACACGGATTTTGACATTTGCAGCCTGTGCTAGGCATGGAGATTCCACTCACTGAAAAACTTGACATTCTTAAAACCTTACAACCGGTATGTATGAGAGATAATTGATTTTTGACTGATATAGCATAGACAATTAGTTCTTGTGGCCCCCCTTAAGTTAAGCTCTGGAAGCTTCAGTCACCATTCAGTTCTGCTAATGCCATAATTTTTTTATGTTGTTCAGTTAAGAAGCAAATACTCTCCAACCTGGCTATAGTAGTTTTGCATTCCTTTGACTTTGAATGTCAAGTGTGCCAGAGAAAAGAGAAAGTAAATCCCTGCTTGAATACAGACACAGTCCTCTGGTGGTTACAGCTGACAACTGAAATGGGTCTGGCCTCCAGGTTTGAGACCTATTTAACAGCTCAGTGCATGTATCAAATAAAAAAAAGTTGAAACCGTAAAGCAAAAAAATAAAAATGATACGAGCATATCATTGCCGAAGTACCAAAGGGTAAGACCGAAGTATGGGCAATCTGCACTGCACCTCTCCTTCGGATGTGAAAATAAACAAGCACTGAGAGGAGCACACAAAACTCTCCACCCAGCTGGGATTGCCTTCTCTGGGCTGACTGCATGAGATTTGAATCCTCACAAGGGACTCAGAGTGTAATGTTTTTTCTTTCACTATCCTACATATGATACCATTAGCCCTCTGTGATCCAACTTGTCCATTGAGAGTGAAATGTCTTCTTCTGAAACATGATCCTCAAGCTAAAAAAGAAGAGTGCTTGAAGTAAATGATGTGTGCTTATAACCCAGTGGCAGATTTAGGGGAGGACCCCCTTCCCTTATTTTGAAAAATTAAAAACAAATGCGGAGGGAAGAAAAGCTGGCACAGAAATACATGTACAAAACATTTGGTTTCGCCCAGTGACCAAAAAGTAGTCACTCGTAAGCTGTACCATGCATTAAGATTACATATTTTGAAAAAGATCTGACAGGCTGAAACCTACTTTCAACTTAAACAATTGTAGCACAAGAAAATTGTGGTAACAACTGACTAGTCTACATATGAACAGTTGTTCAGTTTGGGACTGTACCAAGCAACAAGAGTCTATGTTATTGGAAGATTTTGTCATGCCTATACCCGCTTTCAAAGGAAACAACATTATCACAAAGTTAAAAAGTGTAAATGTAACAGAAATGTGGTCACTTGTAATGATCCAGGAGCGTTAAGATCTGACTAAAACTCTGTCACTCACAACCCAAACCTTGCATAAAGATTCTACATTTTGAAAAAATCTGACATACTCAAACCTACTTTCAGTTTAAAAGCCATACATTCAAACACATGAAAATTGTGAGTAAAACTTGTCTTGTCTGCTTCTGTATAATTTGTCAAAAAAAATTTTTGACACTTGTCTCTGGAGCCTGAACCAAATATCGATACTCTATGTTCTTAATATATCCTTAAGCATATCTTATTTTACTTTGGACTGAGTAAATGTTTATCAGAAAGCCAAAAAATGCTTAGTAAAAATAATGTGGTCACTCACAATGATCCAGGAGCATTAAGATGACTAAAAACCTCTCACTCGTAATCTGCAACTTGTATGGAATTTCCACAATTTGGAAAAAACCTGACATTCAAGAAGCTACAACTCATGGCCAAAGTATTCAGCACTCTGCTCTCCCCTTACTAGCTGGTTGACAACCTTACACTTAACAAAGTAAAAAATAAATCTTGAAATAAACTCCTAAATAAGTTTCTTGCAAGTGCCACCTCCTCCCCCCCCCCCCCCCTCCAAACAATGTTGCCTGAAACTAGTCACTATTTTGCAACACCAGGCAGATTCAGCATATTTGATTGATATTACTCATCACAACCTAAAAAATGGTCAAACAGACCAGCTATTATTTGGGAGATGACAATCAGTTAAGAATTAAGACATACTTTAATCCCTAATTGCGATGCAATTTTTCCTTTTGCCAAACTTTCAAAAATATTAAAAGTGTCCTTGATGTTTATGTTCATAACAAGTATCATGTATTATTACTTAAAAGTTTTAAATTCAAAATACAATCAAGGAATGAAGCTTACATTCCTTAAATGGCACTGACATGAGGTTTTTAATGGCTACACTCCAGTATTTATGCGAGCTCAATGCCACAACTGCTCTCTAGGTACCCCCTATCTATCAAGGCCTCCTGACTAAAATGTCTTTACCCTAATAAGCCCACTCCTCTCTCCTCTCACTAAACAAAAAATCTACAGTATTGGTTGTATTGTTATTGATTTGACTGTATTAAATTGAGCTTATCTTCTTATTCATTCCTTCCTAGTCAAAATAAAAATGTATATATTCTCCACTGTTGAAAAGCAACCTGCTATTTCAAAAAAGTCCATTACCTCCCACACCGTCCCCTCTGCCCCTACTTATTTGTTCTCGATTGAGTTCTGTTTGCATACATATAAGCTTTTTTGTCACAAGCTTGCTTTCGTAATTGTTCTAATCACACTTAAAAGAAAACAATTCACAATTGTATAAAGCGTCGATCACATATCATTACACAACAAAATCACTTTCCTACACAAGAAATATAATCGAATTAATTAGCGTCGATGCCGTGACTTGACGCTTAGATAAATTTCCTTTGTTACAAGATATCAGTTACCTACACACAGTTAGATTTTCAGATATATGAACAACTCACCTTTTTTAAATTTAGGTATCGGTTCAAAGCTGTTTGCTTGAACAAGTGAAGATCGAACGTGTAGTAGAAGTTTTCCCGCCACAAAAGGCCTCCGTCTTTCCTTGCTTCCAATTACACTTGAGTCTTAAGAGAGTGTCTCTGTAAGAGCGGTCCAGTCGATTTTGCTTGAGACACGGATTTCGCTCATTTCTTGTGTGTTATAAGACATTCATGTACCTATACTAAAACCACAATCCGTTTGATCGGATCTCTTTATTTTTCAGAGTTTTACGGAAATTAAATTTCACTCGACCGAAGGCTTGTCGTGACACTTTTCAAGACTTTAATTTGAGACAAGTTTGGAGGACAATTTACAAAAAACTACGGAACTCAGCAAAAAACAAATAACCCAGCCATGTATATTAACTCTATCTTATCTATCGAGGCGACTTTTGTGAACATCATGTTTCAATCAAGGAAACAGGAAGACTTGAATGACACCGTATCGGTCCGCTTAAGTCACACACGCGAAAACCGATCAAATTCAAGGTAAATTTTTGAAAAAGTGAGGCGTTCTTAACTGATCCAACTAACATAGCTAGGAAGTAGGTGCCATAGAAAAGGTACCTACAGAAAAAAACTTTGCGGCCCGACCTTTACGAAAACTTTATAACTCCGTGAACTTACCTAATTTTCGGCAATCTCCAAGTTTGGCCGCCATTTTGAGGGATTCGTCAACATTAAGCGTAGCAGATATAAATCAAGCAGGTAGATCTAAGACCGTCACAAATACATACGAAAGCAATTCAAATAAACCTTACTTTCAATTCAAGCAGCAAAATTTGAAATTGTTCGTTAAACTTACCATTCTTACATCCCCATGCGACCAATTCTTCCAACAATTCAAAAACTACAACTAGTGCTCGAATTCCTCTCGTCGATTCCACCGTAAGAAATGACCTGTGCCACCCCAGCTTCGACTCGAATGTGAAGTACGAATCAAATAACATAACTGCTTCATCTTCGAGGCAATGTCACGCTGGTAGTTTGATTTTTCGATCGACAAGGACGGTGATCAGGAAGCGATCGCTATGTTTACCTCATAAACGTGACCGCTGACCAGTCGCTGAGTGAAAACAGTATAGCGCGGGGTGGGGTGGTTGGCGGGCCTATCGTCATAAGATATTCGAATACATGCTTAAAAAGCTTTAGAACTCCCAGTCTAAACAGTGAAGGCATGCCTCGTGGTACAGGCAATTTTCATTTTACTCTTACAACTTTCTTTGAATCTCAATTCCGTTGACAACTCTGCTAACAAAGCATCCGAACGAAGCGATTGTTGTCTGGTTATTTTACAGTTAATTCAGGGTTAGGGAAAGTAAGCGAAGGAAATGGCAGAAAGACGATTAAACGATCGCGGACAAAATCAAGATGATAATGCAGTTCCAGCGGCAATTAGAAATAGCAACATGTCAGAAGAATGCATCGTACTGCTGGAGGAATTGATTCGCAGTAACCGGGCTCTGGCGAGCGAAAATGAAAAGCTGCGGCAGCAGCAAGAGCGCAGCAACAAATCAAACTTAGAGGCTCTTCAGCGGATTGAGAACCGTCTTGAAACTGGTGATAATGGAGCCAAAGTCCGTCGGCGCCAAAATAGACAGAAGCGAAGGACGATAGTAGTTCCACTAGCTTGTCGAGCGAGTAGAAAACATAACTGATGAGCATGAATAATGTGATATATGTTCATGATTTGCTGGATTCAGTTCTGTTTCGTGGAAGATTTGCTTTTATGTTTAGTACGTGTTTGGCGCGCAAATTATATGCACAACTCAATTATTTAGGCGGTAATCATTTGGCATAATTATGTGTGGTTTCATTTACTTGATAATCCCCTTTACCATAAACAGGTCTACCAGAAAGGTTTTTTCCTCCCCGTTCTTTCAACGAGAATACTGAATCCAGTATGAAAATTCATGTTATTATCTTTTCTCTTGAACCCTTTTGACTTTCCCTGTTTTAATCACACAGATGGGTAAGGTTAATTGTACTTGTGTAAAAAGCGTGGAAGTAGAAATAGGGGAAAGGTGACAAATTGATTGTTGAAATTATTTCATTCTTTTAGAGAGCCGTGAGAAGGAAATATAAACTTCTTTAAAAAAAGGCGACTTTAGTGGATTTTATCTTGACGAAGAGTGAGTAACATGTTATTATATTCAAAGATATTTTACTTTATATTGATTAAGCCGTGAAACCAGAGTCTAAGCTGCTGCTAGAAATATTGAGATGTTATGTGAATACATTATTGTTGTTGCTTTTGTCTAAGTGTTAATACTGTTACAACAGAATACGTGGCTTAATCAATTTGTTCTTGTCTTAGAGTAAATTCTGATAACAACTATGGAATTTTTGAGTGCACAGTAGAGCAGGTTGTACATCAACAGGGAGGACCTGAAAAGTGTCCCTGGACAAAGGATATCATTGAAGGTAGCAATCAATAATCATAGCACATGCATTTCACTTTCATTGGGGTGTCATTATGATTTTTTGCAGGTGAGCATAAGAATTTGCTTAAGCATATTGATGTATATCTCTTTTATAACAAGTCGAGTTTCACTGAAAGTCTGGCTTGAAAACATCCAGACAAAATAGTGCTCACAGTTGGTCAATCTGTCTAGAGCCCAGTCCTTAAAGATACCCCTGCTTTTAGTCTGTACTATCAATTAGTGTCTTTAACCACTTTTCCCTCAACAAAAATTCCATTATAGAACTAAAATTCAGTAACACAGTTAGATACCATGCAACTTCTAATGAGCACCCTCATTATATGTTTCAAATTTAGGACAAGAGTAAGGGTATAGTTTTAATTTTCTCCTAATTTACATAATAACTTCCTCAAATGTTGCAGAAATTTAAATATGTTGCAAACTAGAACTTTTGGGTTAATTTCTTGTCTCTGAGACACTAAGTTCAGTGTAAATCCTCAACAAAGCTTAATTCACACCTTAGCAATGAATCACCAAGGACATACTGCAAATTTATATAACTTGGCAAATATTCCTATGTGGCCAGCCATAAATGATTATAAATTTGAACATT